>NC_069507.1:252264471-252459471 GCF_027579735.1 Bombina bombina
GCACAAAAACTCAATTTGTTATTTACATTTTTAGAAAGCTTATACCTTCTGCATATAAACAATAATGTCACAATTTAAATTGTTTTAATATTTAAATTAACATACGTTACTTTCTTCAGTTCCAATCTGCCTCCATCCTCCTCTCTGTAAACTGCCTTTTTTACTAAGTTTTGACAAACATGCAATATAGCCAATAGGAACATTCTGCGCACTCTACGCACTCTAGTGCTGCTGTTTATAAGATTTCACTCTGCCTATGTAGTCTACAGAGAATAGCAGATACTTATACCTACTTGTCAAAGCTGGATATAACAAAGGCAGCTTAGAACGTGGTGCACAAAAGTAGCTTGGAACTGAAGAAATAAATGTTTGTTGTAGGAATAATGCATTTTATACTGAGCCATCATGGCAGTTTATATGCGCTCAGTATGCGCTTTATAAAAATGTCATCTATAAATGGAGGCTTTCCTATCATTTTAATATTTGCCAGGAGGTGTTTGTCTAGGTCCATAAGGAGTGATTGCTCTTTATTTGAATTAAAACTTTTTTATTGGTGAAACTTCCCACATCTTCCAAGCATAAAAAAAAATTGTTCTCCCCCTCATATTCTTTACCTCTTTTTACATTGTTTATGTATCTGGAGGTAAAAATAAAAAAACGTAATCATTACAGACCATTAAAAAGTAGTGCATATATCTGTCATAGCAACACAAACACTAGAAAAAAAAGCTAAATATAATTAATATATTTTCTAAAATCAAATTATTTAAAATGGTGGAATATTATTTTCGGAGGAAAGAAATAGCAATATATTGGAAAATATCTAAAGATACAAATTACAAAAAATAATTTTCTTTATTCATTAAGATTTTACAACTTTTGTTTAGAATATATATTTTTTTTATAATAATAATAATAATAAAAATAATAATAATAATAATAAAAACACAAAAGAGTGACCTACTGGTAAAAAAAATTCTATCATCAAATAAAATAATCTTGAATTATAATGTTAAAAGAACATATTACTCATTTTTTTTCCTATCATGTATATGAAAGAGTAGCAATTAAACACATTAAAACATTTTTTGAACTAATGGAAGGAGAGGACAGGTGCATATATTAGTCTAATGTGTGATGGTACTTCCTGTGACATCATCACAGGAAGTGACATCATCACATATGAGCTCACTATAGAATCATTTTATCAATGATTCCTGTGACATCATCACATATGAGATCACTATAGAATCATTTTATCAAAATTAGCAAATCTGTTGTATTGTATTTCTAATTCAAAATTTACTAATCTCTTTGGGGAATTTCATATCTTAACAACCCTTTAATTACTTTTATTAGCTTAATTTGTAGTAGGTGAATATTGTGAACTCATTTATGTAAGCCTTGAGAAGTCTACATTGTGCATTTATAGCTCTGAGAATTGAAAATCCAAAGATTTCAGAGCTAAATTACAGGAAAAGGGGCAAAATAAATAATAAAAAGTATATTGCAAAGTTGTTTTACATCAGAAAACTAAACATTTCATATACAAATATCAAGGTGCTTCCTGGTACTTTAAAGGTACAGTTTATCCTAAAATTTTGTATCCATTAATTTGTTCCCAACTATATATTTTACCCGCTGGAGTGTATTAAAATCTTTACATCAGGATTTGAAATTGCTGAATTTGCCAGTGGAATTCCTACCTATACTGAAAGTTTCTATACTTAAAGTGATTGTAAAGTTTAATGAATAAGTTGTGTGCCCCCTTTGGTGTCCAGCTCGTGAGGCACGCAACGATTTGAGGAAGCTGGATTGTCATTGATATGCTAATGAAAGCAGGAACTGCTGGCGGAGTATCAGCGTTATGTTTACCATAACGCAAAGGTAAATATTTTAAAAAATAAGCGTCATTGTAAAGTTTAATGAATGAAAGTGCCCCTGTTTTTAAGATTACTTTTAGTTACTGGGCACTTATTCATTAAAATTTACAATCACTTTAAGGTTATAGAAAAGCGTTGTCAATACAGCCAGTAGATGAAATTACACTTCCAGTGAGAAGCGGTAGGAGCAATAAGCAATGTTAATTTTCAGTTGTTCTCCCTAAGTATTGTGATTTGGTTTACAGACTTAGGGCTCATTTCAGCTGTAATTAGTTTGATGCGAGGTAGCAAACCAATAAATATGCTGTCAGAAGCAATTTCGTGTATTGACTGCTTCCGATGGCACGTTACACCACAAGATCTATATTGTGTACAATAAAAAAAAATTCTAGTCCCTTAGAAAGTATTAGAAGCCGTTAAGGCATCATTTATACCAGGTTTCCAATAAAAATGCAAACCGTAAAACACTGTCGAAAGCTGTCAATACGTTGAAAACAAATTACACCCAACTCAACTAGGTGTAAGAGGAAAAATTAACTTTTGAGACCTATTTCCCATTGAAATTTTAAAACTTGCAAGTAATTCAAAGTAGAAAAAATTGTAATATGTTATATTTATTGTTCTCCCATGCATAGGAATAGTTGCACTTATGTTCTTATGCAAATATTAGTATGTATTTACATATAAAAATGTATGCAAGCACATATCTACAGAGTTCAAACTTAGGGGCCAATTTATCAATGTCTGTCCTACATGATACGCTGTAGCGTATCATGTCCGACAGACATTGCTGAATGCCGACAGCATACGCTGTCTGCATTTAACATTGCACAAGCAGTTCATCAGACTGCTTGTGCAATGCCGCCCCCTGCAGATTTGCGGCCAATTGGCCTCTAGCAGGGTTTGTCAATCAGCCCGATCGTATAGGATCGGGCAGATTGCAGACCACAGCCTCAGAGGCAGCAGACCAGTTATTGGGCAGCTGTCTAAAGACCGCTGCTTCATAACTGCTGTTTTCGGTGAGCCTGAAGGCACGTGCGGAAAAGGGGCATCAAGCTCTATTCGCAGATTGATAATTCGCCCCTTAGGCCTTTAGAGGTGATAACAGATACGGAGCACAGACCTTAAATGTACATTTTATAGTGTAAGGTTGAGTTACCATAGCAACTAACTTGATTTTCAAGATGTCAGATGGAAGCCATAACAACATTCACACAAAAAAAGTGACTGCACAAAATGCGCAAAATATTTCAGTGGAAACCTGGTACTCAAATATAGACATTTTAGCTGTCAGCAACTTTGGTAGCTTACGGTCCCTTTTTTCTACGGCTCAATGGAAAGAACCCTTAGATAGCATAAAGAAGCATGCTTGTGCACAGAAAGTGATAAAATAAGGATATCTGACTTCCTTGCAATTTCAACCCATTTTGATGGGTTGTGGTACCAGAGAACAAAATACTATATTTCAAATATATAAATAAACATAAAGGAATATGTTATAATGTATTTTATACTTTGCAGCTGGTATGCCAAGTTATTGGAAACACGTTAAGGGTAAAATAATTTTACAGTATACTGTTCCTTAAGACTGAAAAAGTTATCATAATATGTGTCTTATATACGATCCAGGTTACCCTGAATGTTTCAGTAGCACAGATCCTGTCATAGGCTTTTAGCTCAATATAAACCACTGTATTATTTAGAGCTTTTCATTTGTTTTTGACTATCCCACAATAGTGAAAAATATCCTGTACAATTTACAGAAATAAATGAGGATGGCAATTCTCTGACGGGCCATTTAATAAAATACCTTTCCCTTAACTGTATTACTTGTATGATTCTTAATAAATATACCTAAGGGCAAGGTTACTAGTTAGGGACATACATTTTACAATGGAAACCAGACTATAGAAAGTAATCTTTGTCTATTTTTGTGAAATGATTTCATGGATGAACTAAACAGCCGCTCATCACCCCATCTACTTTATCGTTTTGTGTTTGAGATACTGCAAATGTATATTGCTACAGTTAAGAGATCCTTGTCCTGAGTGTAATGATGACCTGGATCTCAGCTATTGTAGAAAAAAGCATTGCCATTTCAGAAGAAATTATGCAATTGCCTTTATGCAATGCTTTATTTTTTTAATTGTTTTATTATTAACCTCTTAACGACCAGCAACCTTACCTGTAAGCCACTGGCCTTTCAATGGGGATTGCTTTTTTATTCCAGGATTCAGATCATAATAGCACAGTCCTGGCACTAGCGGAGAGACCTACTCTTTTATGGCTTGAAAAAGCCTTAATGACCAGCGACGTACAGGGCACATCGTAGTCGTTAATTTATTAAATTGCCACTTTGATATCCAATAGGTTATGAAGATGATTCAAATATAGTGTTGAATTTTTTTTTTTAATTTGTGCGTGAGGTTTCATTAAAGGGATAGAAAGGTCAAAAATGAAATGTGCATAGGTGCATTTCAAATTTAAATAAAAACATTTTTTGCAATAAACCTCCACTTAAAAAAGCTTCTAATAAAAGTTGTTTTCAGTGGTATACACACATATGCTGTGTGGGTCCGTGTATCAGTATTTAAGCTCAGAGAGCTGGTGACGGTGAGTATTGTGCCTGTGAAGAATTAATTGTGTTATACAAGCCCTGCTGACTCTCTGAGAAGATGCAGTGTTTCAATTGGTGACGGGCTCTCACAGCATATGTGTGTATGCCCCTGAAAACAGACATAACTTTTACTAGAAGTATTCTTGCTAATAAAGTCTATTATGTGAGAGACATAGTGCACCACCCTAATCAACAAGCCATAGACTGTCACTCAAACACTAAAAAATCATTTAGGAATTTTAATATTAGCACAAAAATTTAATTTATTTATTTTTGTGCTCGAGCGATGTTAATATTTTTAAACCCCACTTGCAATTTAGGCCAAACTAAGCTTATATCAGCAATGCAAAAAAAATATTTTTACTAGAAATGTATTACGTGCACAAGCAAAAAAAAATTGTTTAGTCCAAAAGATTAATTTTAGATTTTGTCTGATTTTGTCTTAATTTTAATCCATGCAGACTTTCAGTTCAGACAAAAATTGGATTTAGATTTGTTACAGTTATTTCCAATTGGAACAGCAAAGAAAGACAATTATTAGTAACTAAAATATTACATTAATAGATTCAAACAGTTAAAATAACATATCGTTAACAGAACATACAACTCTGTATGACTAAAATCAGCATTTAGTGCCTGACCAGCTGTCCCTAACATTAGTCATTAGTAATACTATAGCAGGATTGGACAGTAGACGATGGGCAAATGAATGGTCAGACCCCCTGTACATCTTTACAAACAAAATAGTTTATTAACCAAACAATTTAATTCCTTCCCTACATTCCTGCAATTTTTTTGGCACCAAATGTCCTGAATGAATTAACATACGGCTAGATTTAGAGTTCTGCGTTAGCCATCAAAAGCAGCGTTAAGGGGTCCTAACGCAGCTTTTGGTCACCCACTGGTATTTAGAGTCAGCCAGGAAAGGGTCTACTGCTCACTTCCTTACCGCGACTCAAGGCTACCGCAAGATCCCCTTACGTCAATTGCGTATCCTATCTTTTCTATGGGATTTGCTTAACGCTGGTATTTGGAGTCTTGGAAGAACTGTGCGGTAGACCCTCTACCGACAAGACTCCTAGCGCCAAAAAAAGTCAATAGTTAAGAGCTTTATGGGCTAACGCCGGAATATAAAGCTCCTAACTACTGTGCTACAAAGTACACTAACACCCATAAACTACCTATAAACCCCGAAACCGAGGCCCCCCCACATCGCAAACACTATAATAAAAAAATGTAACCTCTAATCTGCCGACCGGACACCGCCGCTACCTACATTATACCTATGAACCCCTAATCTGCTGCCCCTAACATCGCCGACACCTATATTATATTTATTAACCCCGAATCTGCCCCCCCAATGTCGCCGCAACCTAACTACACTTATTAACCCCTAATCTGCCGACCGGACCTCGCCTCCACTATAATAAATGTATTAACCCCTAAACCGCCACACACCCGCCTCGCAAACACTAGAATAAATTGTATTAACCCCTAATCTGCCCTCCCTAACATCGCTGCCACCTACCTACAATTATTAACCCCTAATCTCCCGCCCACAACGTCGCTGCTACTATAATAAATGTATTAACCCCTAAACCTAAGTCTAACCCTAACCCTAACACCCCCCTAACATAAATATAATTTAAATTAAACAAAATAATATTTATTTTACAGGCAACTTTGTATTTATTTTAACTAGGTACAATAGCTATTAAATAGTTATTAACTATTTAATAGCTACCTAGTTAAAATAATTACAAAATTACCTGTAAAATAAATCCTAACCTAAGTTACAAATACACCTAACACTACACTATCATTAAATTAATTAAATAAATTAACTACAATTAGCTAAACTAAAATACAATTAAATAAACTAATCTATAATACCAAAAAAACCCACTAAATTACAAAAAATAAAAATTTTTTTACAAGAATTTTAATCTAATTACACCTAATCTAAGCCCCTTAAATAAAATAAAAAAGCCCCCCAAAATAATAAAATTCCCTACCCTATTCTAAATTACCAAGTAACCAGCTCTTTTACCAGCCCTTAAAAGGGCGTTTTGCGGGCATTGCCCAAAATTAATCAGCTCTTTTACCTGTAAAAGAAAATACAATACCCCCCCCAACATTATAACCCACCACCCCCATACCCCTATTCTAACCCACCCAATTTGATTTTTCCTACCTTAATTCCGATTGGCTGATACAATCCTATCAGCCAATCGTAATTCAAGGGACAGCATCTTGGATGACGTCCCTTAAAGGAACCTTCATTCGTCGTTAGTCCGTCTGGGAAGGAGGATGTTCCGCGTCGGCGGGATGAAGATGGATCCGGAAGACAGAAGATAGAAGATGCCGCTTGGAAGAAGACATCGCCCGGATGGAGGACCTCTTCTTTGCCGCTTGGATCAAGACTTCGCCTGGATGGAGGACCACATCTGCCGGATTGGATGAAGACTTCGGCTCGACTGAGTGAAGACGACTCAAGGTAGTGAGATCTTCAGTGGGTTAGCAATAGTTTTTTTTAAGGGGGTTTGGGTGGGTTATAATAGGGGTATGTGGGTGGTGGATTGTAATGTTGGGGGGGGGTATTGTATTTTCTTTTACAGGTAAAAGAGCTGATTACTTTGGGGAGCTTAGATTAGGTGTAATTAGATTAAAATTCTTGTAATATTTTTTTATTTTTTTGTAATTTAGTGTTTGTTTGTTTTCGTATTATAGATTAGTTTATTTAATTGTATTTTAGTTTAGCTAATTGTAGTTAATTTATTTAATTAATTTAATGATAGTGCAGTGTTAGGTGTATTTGTAACTTAGGTTAGGATTTATTTTACATGTTATTTTGTAATTATTTTAACTAGGTAGCTATTAAATAGTTAATAACTATTTAATAGCTATTGTGTCTAGTTAGAATAAATACAAAGTTGCCTGTAAAATAAATATAAATCCTAAAATAGCTACAATGTAATTATTATTTATAATGTAGCTATATTAGGGTTTATTTTATAGGTAAGTATTTAGTTTTAAATAGGATTAATTTATTTAATTATAGGAATATTATTTCGTTTTATTTAAATTATATTTATGTTAGGGGGTGTTAGGGTTAGACTTAGGTTTAAGGGTTAATACATTTATTATAGTAGCGGCGACGTTGCGGGCGGGAGATTAGGGGTTAATAATTGTAGGTAGGTGGTGGCGATGTTAGGGAGGGCAGATTACGGGTTAATAAAATTTATTATAGTGTTTGCTAGGCGGGAGTGTGGCGGTTTAGGGGATTAATACATTTATTATAGTTGCGGCGAGGTCCGGTCGGCAGATTAGGGGTTAATACTTGTAGTTAGGTTGCGCGCGACGTTGGGGGGGGGCAGATTAGGGGTTAATAAATATAAAGTAGGTGTCGGCAATGTTAGGGGCAGCAGATTAGGGGTTCATAGGGATAATGTAGGTGGCGGCGGTGTCCGGTCGGAAGATTAGGGGTTAATAATATAATGCAGGTGTCAGGGATAGAGAGGCCGGCAGATTAGGGGTTAATAAGTGTAAGGTTAGGGGTGTTTAGACTCGGGGTTCATGTTAGGGTGTTAGGTGTAGACTTATAGAGTGTTTCCCCATAGGAAACAATGGGGCTGCGTTAGGAGCTGAACGCTGCTTTTTTGCAGGTGTTAGGTTTTTTCCAGCCAGCTCAGCCCCATTGTATCCTATGGGGATATCATGCACGAGCACGTTTTCCAGCTTACCGCTACCGTAAGCAACGCTGGTATTGAGGGTTGTCTTAAGGGTGCGCTGGGAAAAAAAGCAGCGTTAGCTACGCGGGTCTTTAACGAGAAAACTGTAAATCTAGCCGATAGTAAGCAGACAACTGAAAGTCACTATTTATTGGTGTCATTTTGTTACATGAAATATAAGAAAGAAATGCGGACTTGCTTTCTGATTTGTGTTACAGTGCAGCTTTATTCTTTTATAAAATAATAACAGTTTTTGCACATGTACTTGCTATTCATAAACCGATCATAGAAGGTTAAAAAACAACAAACGCGCCTGTAAGTGATATATGAATAAATTCTGAAAGCCAATCTCTGGGAGTAAAGGTGTAAGCAAGAATATTAAAATAATTACTATATTTCTTCTGCAAGAATACAGATGAAGATTGACAATTTTTGTTGCATGATTCATTGCATGGAGATAGGTTCAACTAATCAGCACATCATTAAACGCTATTTTTATCATTTCAAAACACCAGAAAAGTGAAAAATATTGTGTTGTTTGCATCTACCCACATTATTCTGATAAGCTGAACATGGCAATGTACTTTTTTATCACCCTGGAATTTAGCACCCCATTAATACAAGAACATAATCACAGCTACATATTCTGCTTACATAATTATTGTGTGTCTACATTATGTTTTCAAGATATTGTATTATAATTTTATATCTCTAGTACTGTGTAGAACTAAATATTTTGTTACGCTATAAAAAGCACATATTTGCCATTTATAAACTATAAGACAATTAGCTCTGTAGACTCTAGTTGTTATGTATAGGATGAACTTTGGCCTCTGACACCAATTAAAATAATTTTGGACTCAAGCCTACTATACTCTGCAATAATTGGAACAATGCAATTGTAAGGTGTGTTTCTTTAGAAGCAACAGAAAATACACTATGTTCAATCTAGCCAAACAAAACTACCGATGGTTAGATAGTAAATATAAATTTTTTTTATTGCACAGCCACACACAAATTAGAATGTCCAACCTAAAGGTCTGGACTACTGCCCAATCTTCCCAGATTGAAATGCTAGAATTACCTCTTATTGTGCAAATTAGCAAATATTGCCTTTACTATATTAATTTCACGTATATGTTTCCAGTTTTTTTAAAACTATCAAGGTTTCTGTTATTAGCCGTTGAAGAAATTTGCACGTAGTAGAAAAACAGTACTTCTATGTATTCAGACACTTTTTGAGGCTTCTAATCTCACGTTTCCTAGTTTCATTGTAATGTAAAAAAAAGTGACAAGTCACCTTTTTTTAAAGCATAAAACTACTTCAGAAGTAAAATGTAAACACATGAGTGGATGTCATATAAACTGAATAATTATCTTATCTTAATTATTTTACATGGATTGGAAAACTGATCATACGAAAACCATAAAGTAGTCAAATTAGTGATCATTTTTTAAACTCAACATCATTAAAATCTAGTTCAAAGTTCCTTTTGAAATAATTCTGTAGAGAGTCCTGTAGATGTCTTTTTAAAAGAGGATCTAAAGTATTTATTCCCACAAAACATACCAGAACACATAATATGGTTCCTGAGGGTGTCATACTTAAACAACGGGGCTGATTTATCAAATGTCTGTCCGACATGATCCGCTAGCAGGGGGTGTCCATCAGCCCGATCCTATGAGATCAGGTGGATTGATGCCCGCAGCCTCCAAAGCGATGGACCAATTAAGGAGCAGTGGTCTTAAGACCGCTGCTTCTTAACTTCTGTTTCTGGAAACAGGGGCCTTAGGGGCCATTCGGCCCTTGATAAATCAGCCCCATGATCCTAAGCAGATACAAACAGCTGTGATATTGTCTTTTGGAGCTATACCTAAAGGATTCTACAGCAGTACAAAGATTGTATCTGTATATGTAACCTGAGTACACATGGAAAGAAATTAGTTTTCTTAACACATATGTCCTGAAATTATGTATTTGACAAAAAAAAAGAAAATGTCTTATACAAACCTATTGTACCCAGTTTTAATGATGTGGTTTCTTACTGCAGGCAAACAATACAATCTAATATAATTTGCTCCTTATGATGGATCATTGACATCTGAGCTGCACAGTATATGGAGAATCTTAGATAGTCTATTTATTCCAAGGCTGCTGCGTTTCAGAACTGAACAAGTTTTGTAGAAGGTTGAAGAGCAATTCTCACAGCTTGTAAGCTTAAATGAGCAAACTATTAACAAGAAGAATTACTGTATTTCCTAGCACCTAAAGTCTTTTATCCTCAGTGCTGGCTCATAAAATACATTATTTCTTTCTTTATTTTTGTTGTTGTTTTTTTCTCCTCAAGTATTGTTTACTTGGCTACTTTTTTAAATAAATTGTAATGTTCTAATGTTTTTTATTTAAAGATACTGTATAGGTCCTACATAGGCCCACATGTATTATAAGGCAAGCGGACTAGCTTTTAAACTTGTGAAGCTGTTCGCTCACCTTCTGGGCAAACTGGCAGTAGATTCTGTCCGTCAGCTGTCCCTATGTATCATTACACGCTCAAGTGTGCATAGAAAGACCACCCCTTCTCTTGCACAACCAATCACGAGAGAGAAGGGCCAGTAATCACTCTGAGCGAGATTATGCTGCTTTGTACATGCAGCCCATAATGTGACATACATCCAAAACTGGTCTTTCAGTCCACACATAATGTGACATACACCCAAAACTGGTCTTTCAGTCCACACATAATGTGACATACACCCAAAACTGGTCTTTCAGTCTACACATAATGTGACATACACCCAAAACTGGTCTTTCAGTCCCCACCTTTAACCCTGGAATAATGATCTGTGTTTTATGCGTGTGGTATATCCATCCATTATGTGCGCACAGAAAGTCCAACCTGTACCTACCCTAGATTAAGCAGATTTCCCCATGGTGACCATAGAAACTATAAACCAAATCCATTAGATGCATAAATCCCAACCCTACTCACCAAACCTCGACCCTCTGGTTACAACAACCTCACCACCTTGCAAAGCAAGTTTTCCAGTACCAAAATACCGGGAGATATGCCATGTCAATTCTCTGTGACATTGTAAAGACAATGCATTGGGAGAAGAGCTCAGTTTTCAGAACTTGAGGTCACACATCTGTCAATATGTTTGTCTTTAGTTCCTCATTACTTCTCTAAACACAGCCCAAGACAGTGACCTTCAGCTGTACTATACTTTAACAAACTACAAACAAGTATGTAAATGTGCTGACAGCGGAGCAATGATGTATGCTGCATCTTATTTTACAAGCCCCATGAGTTGCAATCATGCACAGTATATTCATTTTATTTGTTCATACGCAGCAATGAGAATAATTTTGTTCCCAGCACAACACAAACACATTTCTTTCTTGTCTTGTGCTCATCAGCATTGTTTAGGGAACATCTGAAGCTACTTACAAGCAAGGTAGATCCATTGTTGATAATTATGGGTCATAAATCTTTATGGCTATTTATTTTTTAACAATATGGTGGGAAGAAAACAATGTGTTACATTGTTACAAATGTTATTGGAAACCTAGCTTGCATATACTGCTCATCACAGGTGCACCATCTAGAGCCTACCTAGGTATGCTGTTAAACAAGTATACTAAGAGCACACAGTACACTTGGTTGTTGTAGTCAAAGTGTATTTATGGATTTTTTTGCATGTTTTATCTGAATCATGTAAGTTTAGCTTTGAATTTAATTTCCCTATAAGCCACTAATTTTGCTCTGTATAAAAGCATCTGTTACATAGATGACCAAAAAACATAGTCCATGATAAAAAGGCTAAAAAAAACTGTTATTTGGAAGAAAGAGCATATTTAAATAGGGAATAAATCACCATCAGGCAGCCATGTTGGAACATGAAGGGGTTAAACTTGATGATGTTTTTAATACTAAAAGGATGCAGGTCTGCCAGCGGTGAGAATATTACAAGGCCCATATAATTCTGCTTTAATTAACCTTCAAAGTCTGAAGAACTCATACAGAGATGAATCCCTGGAGATTTAAGATGAGTCTAGTAAATAATGCAGTACATTTTCTGTTTTGTTGACTTAATTATCTTCAAACCAACATTTATCCCAGGCATTTGCACTGATGTATTAGATTCCATTTCAACCAGCAAGGTGGTATAAACTAATATATTTGCTGACCATCATTTTCCCTTTGCTTTGGGGCAAAAAAAAAAAAATATTAATTTACAAAAAAGTGATACATGCATAGCATAAAATATTTCATGAGTAAGAGAAATCTGTGTAATGTCAGTTTGTAAAAAGTATCAAACGGATCCTGACAAATTGCCTTGTAAAGGTAAAACTAGAAAATGAAGACGTTTCTTTGTAGAAGGGGCTGATGCTGTGTATAAAACACACAAAATACAAAGCCAGTCAAATACATTATTGTTCTTAATAGATACTTGGGTGCGATCAGATAACTAAACCATTTCAGATGCTATCATGTTCTGATATAGAGATATAATGAGTATAGTTTTCTACTGTTGCTGGTTTCACAAAGTATAAACCTAAAGATCTCCTCAACGCAATATCCCAAACTCACCCAATTCTTATCTGCACTCCTAAATTACCACAAATTACCCATAATCCTCCCAATACCAGATACCGGCCAGCACA
This sequence comes from Bombina bombina, assembly GCF_027579735.1. Classification (NCBI taxonomy): domain Eukaryota; kingdom Metazoa; phylum Chordata; class Amphibia; order Anura; family Bombinatoridae; genus Bombina; species Bombina bombina. The sequence goes on from NC_069507.1 coordinate 252,277,369, forward strand.
TGTGAGGATTGTATTTTAAACTTCTTGTTAAAGGGACATAAAACACAAACTTTTTATTTTATGATTCACACAGAACATACCATTTTAAGCATCTTTCCAATTTACTTCTATTATGACATTTGCTTCATTCTCTTCACATTCTTTAGTGAAGAAGCAACAATGTACTACTGGGAGCTAGACGATCACATTCAGTGAGCCAATGAAAAGAGGCATATACAGTATGTGCAGCCACTAATTAGCAGGTATCTCTCAGTAGTGCACTGCTGCTCATGAGCCCACATTTGTATGCCTTATTGTTTACTAAGGGTACACCAAGAGAAAGAAGCCAATAAGATAAGTGAAAGTAAATTAGAAAGTTATTTAAAATACCCTGCTGTGTCCCCTTAAGCATGCTTATGGTACCTTTAAGCACTGTTTAATTAAGAAGCATTGTTTGGTTAAAACCTGCTTCTTATCCCCCCTCTTCAAGACATCCAACACCTGACATTTCTCTGACAGTTGGAGACTCTATTCTTAACTCCTTACCTCAGGTCTGCTGTCTTAGGGTGACACTTGACCCTGAACTGAATACACTCTACATATACAAGCTCTCAACAAAACCTGCCATGATCGCCTACGCAACATTTTCATAATTCATCTTTTCTTTCCTTAGGAAACTACAAAAATACAAATTAATTCCCTAATTTTGACCCATATTGACTATGTCAATCTACTTATAAATGGCCTTCCCAAACACCGCCTCTTCCCTCCAATCTATTATGAATGCTTTAGCTAGACTCATCCACCTAAGTCGTCAATCTACATCAGCTGCTCCACTCTGCCAGTCTCTACAATGGATCCCCATACACTCCAGAATACAATTCAAAGTATTAACCCTAACCTATAAAGCATTCAACAGCCTCACTCCCAACTATGTTTCCTCTCTCATCTCCAAATACTCCTTGCCCTATACTCTTTGATCAACCTCTGATTTCTGACCTACGTCTATCCACTCTTATTATCTCTACATCCCTTTCTTGCATTCAAGACTTCTCACGAGATGCTCCTGTCCGCTAAATCTCTCTACCCTGATCCATAAGTCTGTCTTCAACCTTCTATAGCTTCAGAAGCTCATTGAAAACCCACCTATTCTGAGAGGATTACCATCTCTCCTCTGTTTTCATCCTAACCAAAAAAAAAAAAAAATCTTTAACTACCTTGATTTGTTGCTGCAACTACAATCCACGTGACAAGCTACCCCAAACCTTATGTCTCTGCACCCTCAACTTGTAGACTGTAAACTCTTCGGATCAGGGCCCTCTTCCTCCTTTACTAGATTTATTAAGTCTGTAATGTTTTTGTATCTTATCACAGATCTTTTTCATTGTATTCCCCTATCTTTGTACCCAGTGCTATGGAATTTCGTGGCACTATACAAATAAATAATAATAATGTTAATTAAAGGGACAGCAGTGACAATCTGTAGAGCACAGTCAATAAAAAATCACTAACACAAGAATTGTATATTAAAATTAATTTATAAAAAGCATAAATGAAAATTCTTGGCCCCATTTATAAATCTGCAGATTTCCAGCCAGGGAACCTGTCCATATCAAGTTTAGGGCGAGTGAGCAGCATTTGCAACACACAGTTCTCACTGCACAAGCAAATTACATGTGCATCTCTGCCCACTGCAACCAAATGTATAAGAGCACAGCTTGTCAATCATTCAAGATGTATGAATCAGGGGTGTCTTAATTTTGCTGCCTCGTAAGCCTGCTGCTTCTTAACTTTATATATCCAGGGTATGGGAAAAGAAACAGCGCTCCAGGTCCATAAAAAATTCAATTGTTTTTTTATTAATTTGTATTAAAAACATACAAAGTTAAAAGCGGTCAGCCACAGAAAAAGTGCAAAAAACAGGTAGGTGAACAGGTGGATCAGCAAACGTTTCATGCGCTTGCGCACTTGATCACTGCTTGATTATTCACCTGTTCATGATGCAATTTATAGCCCATTTTCTTAAAGAGATATATCTTCAAATGTTTCAAAACCTGTGATTGCCTATACTTAAAGGAACCTTTAAGGAACTTATCTACATACTTAACTCATGTCAATGTAGTGTCAATAACTTCTATTAGGAGATATTAATCTAAATTAGTGTTTATGTAAATTAAAGTATATTCTCTACCTGCCAAATATATACAAAGCATAGAGCCAAATTACTTTTACCTATGTGTTTAACATATATAAAGTTGGTAGTTAGAAAATAATATCTAGCTAAACATACTAATTTACATGTGTAGTGATGCAACTACATGTCATACCTGCTATACTTAGAATAGTCAATTAAGACTCTACCTATGTGTTTAAAATGTCAGAGGAGCTTCTTATCTTTACATGCACAGTCTATTGACTGTCATTATGATCATTGTGCATCAGCTTTAAAAAAATATACCATCATATTCAAACATCTAGCAAAATTATCAATGTGCAAGCACTGATATCACTGAATCTGAGGCTATCTGAAAATTCCCCAAATTACTCCTGTAGTGCTGCTAGTGCACAATCTTTTATTGTAGCAGTTACAGGTCTTTACGATGCATTGACAATGCTGATAGTGACACACACATAGTCACATACACAGGAATAGCATTACTGTCATATTAAAAATTATACTCACACATACATACACACACACATATACACATACACACACACACACACACACACACACACACACACACATACATACACACAAACATATACACATACACACACACACACACACACACATATACGCATACACACATAAACACATACACACACACACATACACACACACATACACACACACATACATACACACACATATACACACATACATACACACACACACATATACGCATACATACACACACCAACACACAAAAACATATGCACACACACATATACACACACATATACACACACATACACACACACACACATACATACACATATACACTCACACACACATATACACACACACACATATACACACACATACACACACACACACATACATACACATATACACTCACACACACATATACACACACATACACACACATATATACACTCACACACACATACTTATATACACACATATACACCCACACATACACACAAAAACATGCACACACACACATATACACACACAAACATGCACACACATACATACACATACACACATACAAGTACACACACATACACACAAACATACTAACACATGTACACACACACACAGAAAATCATGCACATACTAACACACACATACAAAGACACAAACATACTAACCAGGGATAGGCAAGGTGTCCGTACACGGACACTGGTGTCCGTGACTGGCCCTTGCAGTGTCCGCTGCCCATTTTGCTGTGGGGAGGGAGGAGTAAGACAGATGAATACTGGTCCTGACTCCTCCTTAACACACCGCGCCACATTTTGCATGGTTGGGGCCACTCCCACATGATGCTGCTTAGTACCAGAAAATGACTCTGAGTGAGACAGAGAGGGAGGGAAGTGTTACAGAAGCATTAGTTATTTTGTTGTGAAGAGCTTATTTCCCAGCAGCAATGCCTGAACCAGCAAGCCAGCGCCTAAGAAGGGCTCCAAGAAAACCGTAACAAGTATCATTTCATAAAGAGTTAACTCTTTTTTTTCAGCTTTTAGAAACTATTGTCTAATCACCTCTGGAGCCAGACTGCTAATTGATAAGATGAACTTGTAAACTTGTTATCTTAAGTACTGTAATCCTATTGTGGCCTGTCAAAGGACAGTGCTCTCTATCTAAATGTGTGATGGGGGATTTTGTGCTTCCCCCCCTCTCCCCCTGGGAGTGCCCTGTGTGCATGTAACCTTAATAAAAAGCAGGCTGGGCATCCCAGTCCTGAGTTCTTGTTTGACCCTCAATCGCAGCGTTGACTCGTTTTTGTGGGCAGAAGGGTATCCTAGCGGTACTGCAGCTAAGGGAGATTATTCTATATTTGCGAGACTCATATAGAATACTATGGAAAGCAGCTTCTCCCCTCTTTAGCAATAGGGATCCAGGCTACTAAGCGGTCCATCTCTCAGCGAGACTAAGGGTAACCGTAACATTTGGCGGCAGCGGCGGGATTTTCCTGGATTTCCTAGGAGAGGTACAGAACGGATGGAGAGCGCTTACGAAAAATTGAAGCGTACAACCCAAAAGGATTTACTTGAAAGCAGAGGGGGGTACGCCAGCAACCGGCCGAGGAGAGAGCTGATCGCAGAATTGACCGAACTGGATCAGAGCTTCACAATGGCGGAAACACCGACCACGATTAGTGACGAAAAAACCAGGATTGTTCGGGAAAGGCTCTCATTATACGGGCCGAACCCCTCCATGGAATTGGTACAGCAGTTGATGGCAGAGGCGGACGAGGATATACGAGAGACTCGAGCCCACGAACTCAACCTAGCGAATGCACACCGCAATGCTGAAGCCCCGCAGGTAATCATCCCTGTCGAAAATGCTGGGAGGCCCAAGATACCCTATGCGGCATTTCGACCCTTCCTAGAGAGCGAGACAGGGATTGATGAATATTTGGCGGACTTCGAAAGGCAATGTGCCCTGCACCAGATTCCCAACAGAGAGTGGCCCACGATATTGTCTGGGAAACTATCCGGGCGAGCCCTGGAAGCCTTTCGTACTCTGGGTGCTGAGGAAGTGACACAGTATGAGCTAGTTAAGGAGACACTGTTGCGACGGTACGCTGTAACTCCGGACACGTATCGCCGACAGTTTCGGGCACGGAAAAGAAGCCTAACGATACCCATATGGAATGGGCGCACCGAATGCGGAGAGCGGCAAATCACTGGCTGAGCGGAAGTAAAGCGGTGACTGGGGAGGAAATTTTACAATTGTTTCTCTTAGAACATTTTTATAATGGCATGGAACAGCAAGGGAAGGAATGGCTGCGAGACAGGCGGCCTTCTACCTTAGAAGAAGCAGCCAAATTGGCCGATGAACATTATGACTCCCGTCTTCACGAACCCATGAACTACCGAGCTCCAGCACGGGTCGAACCCAGAGAGGTTTACCGTGCACCCCCTCGTACTGAATTCCGAGCCCCGGTGCCCACAAGGCCCGTCCGACACTCAGGACCACCCAATAACAGCTCTGAGCGTCCCAGACCGACTTGCCACTGATGCAAGCAACCAGGGCATTTCATGGCTAGCTGCCCCCTTAATACGCACCAGACACCCAGGAATTACAATTACCCCTCTGGGTCCTATCGTCCGGCCCGGGCCCTCTGTGTTAACCAAGAGGCCCCTATGGAGGGATATGTGGGGCCGCTTCACGAGGCAGACCCTGTATATGCTGCCTCAGATAACCGCCAGCACCATCGGCAGAGGGTATGGCTCGAGGGGCGATCTACCGAGGGATTGCGAGACACAGGGGCTACTATCACGCTGGTACAGAGTCATTTGGTGCCAGAGCACAAGCGATCCGGACAGACTGTGGCCGTTAGAGTGGCGGGGGGGGGGGGATGTGTACAAAATTCCAACAGCTAAAGTGCATCTTGATTGGGGAGCGGGAAAGGGGGCTGTGAACGTGGGCCTAATGGATAATTTACCTGCCGAAGTACTACTGGGCAACGATTTGGGCCCCATGACTTCTGCCTATGCTCCAGTATGCAACAACGAGGCGGACCCAGTGACTACACGGGCCCAAGCCCGGACGGAGCGAGAGCTCTCACCAGTGCGGGAGACACAGGTAAGACCTACCCCGACCTTGCCTGACAGGTTAGGCCCCATACCCTGGGACACCCCAGATGCTTTCGAGGCAGAGTCTAAGACTGACCCGACCTTACAAAAGTACCGGGAACGAGCAGAGACCGGAGGGGGCGGGGCAGATAACGAAACATTCTTATGGGAAAAAGGGAAACTATACCGCTGGACAGAGAAAAGGGGACAGCGTAGGCGACAGCTGGTAGTGCCCCACAAATACCGTCAAGAAATCCTCAAAATAGGCCACGACATCCCCTTAGCAGGCCACCTAGCCGTTACCCGTACCCTACACCGCATTACTCACACGTTCTTTTGGCCAGGGGTGCACGCTGACGTTAGAACTTACTGTAACACCTGCGATGTGTGTCAACGAGTAGGAAGGCGAGGCGATCACCCTAAAGCCCAGCTAGTAAATATGCCCATTGTAGAGGAACCCTTCAGCCGGGTTGCTATTGACCTAGTGGGACCACTGGCTACCCCTAGTCCCTCCGGTAAGCGATACATTCTTACCGTAGTGGACTACGCTACCAGGTACCCAGAGGCTGTCGCCCTATCCAACATACAAGCGGATACGGTAGCGAATGCACTAGTACAGGTGTTCTCCCGGGTAGGATTTCCAAAAGAAATCCTATCCGACCGAGGCACCCAATTTACGGCTGAATTGACCCAACAACTCTGGCAGGTTTGCAAAATTAAGTCCCTCCTGAGCTCCCCATACCACCCCCAGACGAACGGGCTGTGTGAGAGGTTCAATGGGACCCTCAAGCAAATGCTCAAGACGTTCACTCAGGAATACCGAGACTGGGAACGCTTCCTGCCGCACCTCCTATTTGCTTATCGGGAGGTGCCCCAGGAAACGACAGGGTTCTCTCCCTTCGAGTTGCTCTACAGAAGAAAGGTACGGGGACCCCTAAACCTGATCCGGGAGCACTGGGAGGGAGAGATGGAGGCTGACGGTGTCCCCATTGTGCCATACGTGCTGGAACTCAGGGACCGAATGGAGCAATTAGCCAAATCCGTGCGGGCTAATCTCCAGTTGGCCCAGAGAAGACAGAAAGTATGGTACGATCGGGGGGCCCGAAAGAGAATCTTCACCATAGGACAAAAGGTGTTAGTACTTAAGCCGGTGAAGACAGACAAATTGCAGGCGTCCTGGCAGGGTCCCTACCAGATCGTAGAGAAAAGGGGAGACACCACTTATGTGATAGCTAGCTGCCACGACAACAATCTTAGAAAGACATTCCATGTAAACATGCTCAAGGAATATTTTGAGCGGCCAGAGAACGTGACGGCCGTATGTTGTTCCCCTCAGGAAGACCCCGACAGTTTACCCATTCCAGACCTATTAGAAAAGAGCATCCCCACAGGTATAGTGGCGCAGGTTCAGATAGGGGACCGACTTAGCCCCACTGAAAGGGAGCAGCTCAACCAACTCCTCCAGTCTAAACACCTCACCTTCTCCCCGAAGCCAGGGTACACTACTTTAACCACCCACCAGGTAGATACTCCGGGACAAGCTCCCTTGCGCCAGGCTCCGTACCGAATCCCCGAAGCAGTTAGGACAGGAATGAAGAAGGAGATCGATGAGATGCTCCAGCTCAGGGTAATTGAGCCCTCCGATAGTCCCTGGGCCTCCCCAGTTGTCTTGGTGCCCAAGAAAGATGGGACCACCCGGTTCTGCGTAGACTATCGGAGGCTCAATGAAAATACCGTGACGGACGCTTACCCTATGCCCAGGGTAGACGAGCTACTCGATCGTATAGCCAGGGGAAATTACCTGACCACTATTGACCTCTGCAAAGGTTACTGGCAGATTCCCCTGGCCCCGGAGGCTATCCCCAAGTCGGCATTCGTCACCCCATTCGGCTTATATCAGTTTAGGGTAATGCCGTTTGGGATGAAGAATGCCCCAGCTACATTCCAGCGCTTGGTGGATAGGCTCCTGGATGGCTTCCAGAGTTTTGCTTGCGCCTACCTGGACGACATAGCGATCCACAGTGAGTCCTGGGAGGACCACTTAGCTCATGTGGGAATGGTTCTGGATCAGATCCGGGCTGCTGGCCTGACTCTGAAGCCAGAAAAATGCCACTTTGGGATGGCCGAGGTACAGTACCTGGGTCACCGGGTGGGGTGTGGAAAGCAGCGACCAGAGCCGGCCAAAATAGAAGCTGTCGCCAATTGGCCCACCCCCATCACTAAGACTCAGGTCCTAGCCTTCCTGGGCACGGCAGGGTACTATAGACGGTTCGTACCAGACTACAGCACACTTGCCAAACCCCTGACTGACTTGACCAAGAAGAACTTACCTCGACAGGTCCTGTGGTCTCCCCACTGTGAAACGGCTTTCCAGGCTCTCAAAAATGCTCTAATTAACGCTCCTGTCTTGGCGGCCCCAGCCCTTAACAAACGTTTTATCGTCCATACAGATGCTTCCATGTTCGGGCTGGGAGCCGTCCTCAGCCAAGTAGGCGAAGATGGAGGGGAGCATCCAGTTGCCTACATCAGCCGGAAGCTCCTGCCCCGCGAAGTCAGCTATGCAGCGGTCGAAAAGGAGTGTTTGGCTTTGGTGTGGGCATTAAAGAAATTGACTCCCTATTTATATGGTCAGGAGTTCACTCTGGTCACCGACCATAACCCGTTGGTGTGGCTGAACCGGGTCTCTGGAGATAACGGCAGGCTATTACGTTGGAGCTTATCGTTGCAACCCTTCAATTTCACCATTACTTACAGACCTGGGAAACAGAATGGCAACGCCGACGGGTTGTCCAGACAAACCGACCTCAGCCCCGCATAATCAGCGGTCTGGACAGCCTTAGTCTGCCCCGAAAAGGGGTCAGACCGTGTCTGCCAGAGTGTTCCACAGAAAGGGAGCACTGTTACAGAAGCATTAGTTATTTTGTTGTGAAGAGCTTATTTCCCAGCAGCAATGCCTGAACCAGCAAGCCAGCGCCTAAGAAGGGCTCCAAGAAAACCGTAACAAGTATCATTTCATAAAGAGTTAACTCTTTTTTTTCAGCTTTTAGAAACTATTGTCTAATCACCTCTGGAGCCAGACTGCTAATTGATAAGATGAACTTGTAAACTTGTTATCTTAAGTACTGTAATCCTATTGTGGCCTGTCAAAGGACAGTGCTCTCTATCTAAATGTGTGATGGGGGATTTTGTGCTTCCCCCCCTCTCCCCCTGGGAGTGCCCTGTGTGCATGTAACCTTAATAAAAAGCAGGCTGGGCATCCCAGTCCTGAGTTCTTGTTTGACCCTCAATCGCAGCGTTGACTCGTTTTTGTGGGCAGAAGGGTATCCTAGCGGTACTGCAGCTAAGGGAGATTATTCTATATTTGCGAGACTCATATAGAATACTATGGAAAGCAGCTTCTCCCCTCTTTAGCAATAGGGATCCAGGCTACTAAGCGGTCCATCTCTCAGCGAGACTAAGGGTAACCGTAACAGGAAGATTCAAGAAGCAAGCTGCCACTGTGTCCCTGGAGCTTTATATGCAAAGGTAAAGCACTTTAACCAGCACCTGAGGTTTATTATAAGTCCTATTTAAATAGATAGAAAAGATCTAGTAAGGTTGTGAATCATAACCTTAGTATATCTTTTCTTTCTGATTAAATAATAGGAAAGGGAAAATATTTAGTGAGAATAAAATTAATGGCTTGTCAAGAGACTGCTAGCAATATTGGGTGATAAGTTATGGAATAAATAAAGCCTGAGTGAAATACTGGATGTGTATCTTCTGCATCTGTATAATAAAATTCAGCAATATAAAATAATAGTTTTAATTGTAAATGTACCTTGGTGTCCTTCACTAAAGGTCTTTACTTTAGAAAATGTCCGCCACAGCCTTGGCTCGTGCCTATCCCTGATACTAACACACACATACATACACACAATCATACTAACACACACTCAAACAAACATGCACACACACAAACACAGACTCATCCACACACATACATCCACACACGTATACACACACAAAAACCAAACATAAGCAGACACATTCACAAAGAAAACATATGCACACACACACACATACACACAAACACATACACAAGCACACATACATACAAACATACACACACACACACACATATGAAGTGCAGTCCATTTTTTGTTTGTGTCAAGGAAAATGACAAAGGATTATGTTACCCTTGTTTGTAACACAGTTTGTTTGGTTGAAAGGTAGCATTTGTGGCTTTGGGTTAGGGAACTGGAGAGGAAGAGACTTTAAAATATATGTATTAGTAATAACATTAAAGTATATATATATATATATATATATATATATATATATATATATATATATATTATATTCAGTGAATGAATTGGCAGGTTAGATTTATGTTTTAGGGGCTAATGCATTAATCTGTTGTGTAGTTCCATTGAATTAAAGATGATGGTGATATTGATCTGTGTCATTTCATTAAGAAAGAGATTAATCTTTACCTTTCCATCACTTAAATGAATTTTCATGTCTCATTACCTGCACATCAACCTAAAGTAAATGAATACTCAGAGGGCAGACCTCTGAGTCATAGAGCAGGTCAATGTCCGTGTGAGTGAAGAGATGGATGAAAGCAGATATGTCTTGCTCGTAGATAACATTATCATTACATTTCACAGGTGATAAATATGCAAAATAAAAGTTTGGACAATATTTCATTTAATTAATTTATATTATGTCTATGTTTGAGACCAATTACAGTGAGTAGTATGGCAAATACAAAAAGTACATTATATATGTTAACATGGGCTTGGTTGTCTTCATAAGAATTGTATTATTAATATTATTAACATTACTAATATTAATAATAATATTTACAAAAAAGAAAAATAGTTTTAAATTGTAAAGATTGTAACTTTTTAGAGGTAGTATTCCAAATCCATCAGTAAACACAGTCAGGTAACATTGTAAAAAAAAAAAAACCTAGACTTTGCTAAAGGTACAATCCTCTCCTAGACCTCTAATACAAAATAACAATCTAGTCATAGGTGTGCGCAGCAGATTTCATTAGGGTGTGCATCCGGGATTTTTTTTTTAAACTGACATGATACAAAAAAGAAAGGACATTTATTTTAATTAATTAAAATTAAATTAAAACCAAACAAAACAAGGTTTTAAATGAAGAACTTTACATAAAGATATCTACTGAACAAAAATGACACAAAATACCAATCGGCTAGATTACAAGTTTTGCGTTATGAGCGTCTCTGTGCTAACTTGCAAGTTATTTCCACCGCTCACCTCCCTATAGCGCTGCTATTACAGGTTTGCAAAAACCCAGCGTTAGCAGGCAATATGTCAGCGTTGATCTCCATTGAGCTCCATACCGCACCCAAATACCAGCGCTGCTTTGAGCTGGTTTTACGTGCTCGTGCACGATTTCCCCATAGACATCAATAGGGAGAGCTGGCTAAAAAAAAGCCTAACTCTCAAACTTTATTGATACCCTGTCACTAAACACCACCACTATATTAAAATATTTAACTCCTATCCCGCCGCTCCCAGACCCCGCTGCAACTAAATAAAGTTATTAACCCCTATCCCGCCACTCCCGGAGCCCACCGCAACTCTAATAAAGTTATTAATCCCTATCCCGCTGCTCCCCGAGCCCACCGCAACTAAATAAATGTATTAACCCCTAAACCACAGCTGCCGGAGCCCTCCGCAACTAAATAAATGTATTAACCCCTAAACCCCTGGCCTCCCACATCACTAGCACTTACTAAACCTATTAACCCCTAAACCGCCAGCCCCCCACATCGCCATAAACTAAATTAAGCTATTAACCCCTTAACCTAACAACCCGCTAACTTTACATTAAATATTAACTCATCCCTTTCTTATAATAAATTTAAACTTACCTTTAGAATTAAATTAAACTATATTAAACTATTAATTAACTTACTCTAACTATTATACTAAAATTACATTAAATTATATTAAACTATTAATTAACCTACCCTAACCTATTATACTAAAATTGCATTAAACTATATTAAACTATTAATTAACCTACCCTAACTATTATACTAAAATTACATTCAACTATATTAAACTATTAATTAACCTACCCTAACTATTATACTAAAATTACATTAAACTAACAATTAAATTAACTATATTACATATTTAAAAACCTAATCCTACTCAAATAATTTTAATCTACAATAAAAAATTACTAAGTTACAAAAAAATAACAACTAACTAACACAAAATAAAAAATAAATTATCAAATATTTAAACTAATTACACCTAATCTAATAGCCCTATCAAAATAAAAAAGCCCCCCAAAAATAAAAATAAAAAACCCTAGCCTACAATAAACTACCAATGGCCCTTAAAAGGGTCATTTGCGGGTTGTTGCCCTAAAGAAATCAGCTCTTTTACCTGTAAATAAAAATACAAACACCCCCCGACAGTAAAACCCACCACCCACACAACCAACCCCCCCAAATAAAAACCTATCTAAAAAACCTAAGCTCCCCATTGCTCTAAAAATGGACATTTGTATGGGCATTGCCCTTAAAAGGGCATTTAGCTCTTTTTCAGGCCAAACCCCTAATCTAAAATTAAAACCCACCCAATAAACCCTTAAAAAACCCAAACACTAACCCCTGAAGATCCAGTTACAGTTTTTGAAGACCCAACATCCATCCTCAACGAAGCAACAGTAGTTCTCAGCGAAGCCGGCAGAAGTCTTCATCCAAGCGGGCCGAAGTCTTCATCCAACCGGGCAGAAGTCTTCATCCAACCGGGCAGAAGTCTTCATCCAGACGGCATCTTCTATCTTCATCCATCTGGTGCGGATCGGCTCCATCTTCAAGACATCCGGTGCGGAACATCCTCTTCTGATGACGTCTTCTTTACAATGAGGTTTCCCTTTAAATGACGTCATCCAAGATGGTGTCCCTTACATTCCGATTGGCTGATAGAATTCTATCAGTAAATAGGAATTAAGGTTGAAAAAATCCTATTGGCTGTTGCAATCAGCCAATAGAATTGAGCTTTCATCCTATTGGCTGATCCAATCACCCAATAGGATTGAGCTCGCATTATATTGGCTATTCCAATCAGCCAATAGAATTTCCTGTCATGTAGTGCTCCAGACGTGTGCATGTCACCTAGGTAAGGAAGTAGGGATGCAAGGGATACTGTTTTTGTAATCAAAATTCAAGGGTTAATTTATTAGTACTTATGTTTGCTCTCCCTCAAATTTTAGAGTTGTGGACAATAAGTTTTTATAGTTATGTACTTGAAATGCAAGAAGAATTGCAAGAAAGAGACAGGTTGCCCAACTCTAACAATATATATAAGGAAACAACATTACATTCAAATAGGCACATGCATACTAAATAACTTTATTAAAAAATTTCCAATAACTCAGAGTCCAGCCAGACTTTTGCACACACACAAACATACACTGTTAAAGTAGCTAAACTCAGTACTGTAGATCTCAGCCTTCTAAATAGTAATATTACAGAAAATAATGTTTGATGCAATGTACTCCAATGGTATTGGTCTTAGAAGGTTATGCCATTGAATACTGTATCAAATGAATGCATAGGCAGATTCAGAGATTTGCATTAGGTGAGAACAATTGAGCTATCACTTACTATTATAGATACCGGTATACCTAATCCAATATCATGAATGAGATACTTAACAGTGGTATTGTGAGTGAACATACAATGAGAAATACTCAATTTCAAATATTATTATATACTGTATGTATCGGTTCAAAATAAAGAATGTTTTTATCTTTATCAAACTGCAGCTCTCATTCACATACTTGCAATAGCAAAGCTAAATGAGATACATATCTTGTGCTTGTAAATAGTGACTATGATATAACATAGATTGTGATACTTAAAGGGACATTAAACACTAAATACATGCTAGATAGAATGATGCATTCAAAGAAAAGATTAGTCCATGACTAACATTTAGATGCATTTTTTAAAGTTTCATTAGTTGTTTAAAAAGGTGACAAAATAAGTGTAAAGTTTTAGTGTCTATAAAACACTGGGAGCTGCCATGTTGTAACTTGTGTTACCTTCTCTGCTGTGGCCAATTAGGGTCAGTTATTAATAGGTCACTAGAGTGTGCAGCCAATGGTTGTGCTGGATTTAACAGTGTTGTGCACTTCCATTTCTAACAGGGACTGAAAAGCTCACAATTTCAGAATGGAATTACAGGCAAAGAGGACAAAATAACTAATGAAAGCATATTGCAGAGTTGTTTTATTATATACAATTTATCATTTTATATTACCATCTCAAAGTGTTTAATGTCCCTTTAAGTATCTAACGGCTAGATTTAGAGTTCTGCGGCCAAAGGGGTGCGTTAGCTACGCATGCTTTTTTCCCCCCGCACCTTTTAAATACAGCTGGTATTTAGAGTTCACAGAAGGGCTGCGTTAGGCTCCAAAAAGGGAGCGTATAGCATAATTTACCGCCACTGCAACTCTAAATACCATTGTTGCTTACGGACGCGGCCAGCTTCAAAAACGTGCTCGTGCACGATTCCCCCATTGGAAACAATGGGGCCGTTTTGTTTCCTATGGGGAAACACTTCCTAAGTCTGCACCTAACACCCTAACATGTACCCCGTGTCTAAACACCCCTAGCCTTAAACTTATTAACCCCCTAATCTGCCGACCCCGCTATCACTGACCCCTGCATACTATTATTAACCCCTAATCTGCCGCTCCGTACACCGCCGCAACCTACGTTATCCCTATGTACCCCTAATCTGCTTCCCCTAACACCGCCGACCCCTATATTATCTTTATTAACCCCTAATCTGCCGCCCCCAATGTCGCCGCCACCTACCTACAATTATTAACCCCTAATCTGTCGACCGGACCTCACCGCTACTATAATAAAGTTATTAACCCCTAATCCGCCTCACTCCCGCCTCAATAACCCTATAATAAATAGTATTAACCCCTAATCTGCCCTCCCTAACATCACTGACACCTAACTTCAAGTATTAACCCCTAATCTGCCGACCGGACCTCACCGCTACTCTAATAAATTTATTAACCCCTAAAGCTAAGTCTAACCCTAACACTAACACCCCCCTAAGTTAAATATAATTTTTATCTAACGAAATAAATTATTTCTTATTAAATAAATTATTCCTATTTAAAGCTAAATACTTACCTGCAAAATAATTTTAGGATTAATATTTATTTTACAGGCAACTTTGTATTTATTTTAACCAGGTACAATAGCTATTAAATAGTTAATAACTATTTAATAGCTAACTAGTTAAAATAATTACAAAATTTCCTGTAAAATAAATCCTAACCTAAGTTACAATTAAACCTAACACTACACTATCAATAAATTAATTAAATAAAATACCTACAATTATCTACAATTAAACCTAACAATACACTATCAATAAATGAATTACATACAAATACCTACAAATAAATACAATTAAATAAACTAACTAAAGTACAAAAAATAAAAATAGAACTAAGTTACAAAAAATAAAAAAATAATTTACAAACATTATAAAAATATTACAACAATTTTAAGCTAATTATACCTACTCTAAGCCCCCTAATAAAATAACAAAGCCCCCCAAAATAAAAAAATGCCCTACCCTATTCTAAAACAAAAATTGAAAAGCTCTTTTACCTTACCAGCCCTTAAAAGGGATTGAGCTCGCATTCTATTGGCTCAATCCGCATTCTTGGAACAGCCAATAGAATGCGAGCTCAATCTGATTGGCTGATTGGATCAGCCAATCGGATTGAACTTGAATCTGATTGGCTGATTCCATCAGCCAATCAGAATTTTCCTACCTTAATTCCTATTGGCTGATAGAATCCTATCAGCCAATCGGAATTCGAGGGACGCCATCTTGGATGACATCCCTTAAAGGAACCGTCATTCATCGGGAAGTCATCGGCCAGGATGGATGTTCCGCGTCGGCGGGATGAAGATGGAGCCGGAAGAAAGAAGATTGAAGATGCCGCTTGATAGAAGACTTCAGCCGGATGATGGACCTCTTCAGCCCCTGCTTGGATGAAGACTTCAGCCGGATGATGGACCTCTTCAGCCCTTGCTTGGATCAAGACTTCAGCCGGATGATGGACCTCTTCAGCCCCCACTTGGGCTTGGATGAAGACTTCAAACCCTCTTCTGGACGGATCGGTGATACCCGGCGTGGTGAAGACAAGGTAGGGAGATCTTCAGGGGCTTAGTGTTAGGTTTATTTAAGGGGGGTTTGGGTTAGATTAGGGGTATGTGGGTGGTGGGTTGTAATGTTGGGGGTATTGTATGTTTTTTTACAGGCAAAAGAGCAGAATTCTTTGGGGCATGCCGCGCAAAAGGCCCTTTTAAGGGCTGGTAAGGTAAAAGAGCTTTTCAATTTTTATTTTAGAATAGGGTAGGGCATTTTTTTATTTTGGGGGGCTTTGTTATTTTATTAGGGGGCTTAGAGTAGGTGTAATTAGCTTAAAATTGTTGTAATATTTTTATAATGTTTGTAAATTATTTTTTTATTTTTTGTAACTTAGTTCTTTTTTTATTTTTTGTACTTTAGTTAGTTTATTTAATTGTATTTATTTGTAGGTATTTGTATGTAATTAATGTATTGATAGTGTAGTGTTAGGTTTAATTGTAGATAATTGTAGGTATTTTATTTAATTAATTTATTGATAGTGTAGTGTTAGGTTTAATTGTAACTTAGGTTAGGATTTATTTTACAGGTAATTATTTTAACTAGGTAGCTATTAAATAGTTATTAACTATTTAATAGCTATTGTACCTGGTTAAAATAAATACAAAGTTGCCTGTAAAATAAATATTAATCCTAAAATAGCTACAATATAATTATAATTTATATTGTAGCTATATTAGGGTTTATTTTACAGGTAAGTATTTAGCTTTAAATAGGAATAATTTATTTAATAAGAAATAATTTATTTTGTTAGATAAAAATTATATTTAACTTAGGGGGGTGTTAGTGTTAAGGTTTGACTTAGCTTTAGGTGTTAATAAATTTATTAGAGTAGCGGTGAGGTCCGGTCGGCAGATTAGGGGTTAATACTTGAAGTTAGGTGTCGGTGATGTTAGGGAGGGCAGATTGGGGGTTAATACTATTTATTATAGGGTTATTGAGGCGGGAGTGAGGCGGATTAGGGGTTAATAACTTTATTATAGTAGCGGTGAGGTCCGGTCGGCAGATTAGGGGTTAATAATTGTAGGTAGGTGGCGGCGATGTTGGGGGGGGGGCAGATTAGGGGTTAATAAATATAATATAGGGGTCGGCTGTGTTAGGGGCAGCAGATTAGGGGTACATAGGGATAATGTAGGTTGCAGCGGTGTGCGGTCGGCAGATTAGGGGTTAAAATTTTTTATTAGAGTGGCGGCGATGTGGGGGGGCCTCGGTTTAGGGGTACATAGGTAGTTTATGGGTGTTATTGTACTTTAGAGCACAGTAGTTAAGAGCTTTATGAACCGGCGTTAGCCCAGAAAGCTCTTAACTCCTGGCTTTTCTCTGCGGCTGGAGTCTTGTCGATAGATTTCTAACGCTCACTTCAGCCAAGACTCTAAATACCGGCGTTAGAAAGATCCCATTGAAAAGATTGGATATGCAAATGGCGTAGGGGGATCTGCGGTATGGAAAAGTTGCGGCTGCAAAGTGAGCGTTAGACCCTTTCCTGACTGACTCTAAATACCAGCAGGCGGCCAAAACCAGCGTTAGGAGCCCCTAACGCTGTTTTTGACGGCTAATGCAGAACTCTAAATCTAGGCGTTAGAATGTACAGTTATACCAAGGCTAGAAATAGCCTACCCACAATTGTTGTATATTCAATCACAATGATATCTATTATAGCTAAGTGGTTTAGTATGTCTTAAATTAATGAATATTACTAGTGTTGTAAAGACAGTCAACAATTTATAATAACTATCCGTACTGACGGATCCCACTGATAAATTGTATCATAACACACACACTTAGCTGAAAAAAATCCTTTCTATAGCGGGACTTGTATTACTTTTCTGCTAACTACAGATGCATTCAAATTGAATATTAGATTAAAGTACTGAGCAAGCGATTTTAAAAGAGAGGAGGTACTATGACCTCGTGAGAGTGTCCATGACGTGCGTTTCACATACCGGATAGTTATTATAAATTCTTGGCTGTCTTTACAGCACTAGTAATATTCATATGTTCACTCACAATACCACTGTTAAGTATCTAGGTATATCGGTATCTGTAATAGTAAGTGATAGCTCAATTGTTCTCACCTAATGCTAATCTCAGAATCTGCCTATGCATTCATTTGATACAGTATTCAATGGCATAACCTTATAAGAGGGGTATTGACCAATACTATTGGAGTACATTGTATCCAACATTATTTTCTGCAATATTAATATTTAGAAGGCTGAGATCTACAGTACTGAGTTTTAGCTACTTATAACAGTGTATGTTTGTGTGTGCAGAAGTCCGGCTGGACTTTGAGTTATTGGAAATTTTTTAATAACTTTATATTGTATGTATGTACCGATTTGAATGTAATTTTGTTTCCTTATATATATACTGATAGAGTTGGGCAACCTGTCTCTTTCTTGCAATTCTTCTTGTATTTCAAGTACATAACTATGTGCATGTTACCTACCTAGATATCTCTTCAACAAAGAATAACAAGAGAATGAAACAAATTTGATGATAGCAGTAAATTGGAAACTTTTCAAATGGTATTCTCTATCAGAAGCATAAGAGACAAAAGTTGGGTTTTATGTCCCTTTAATATAACTTTAAAATATTTAACTAAAGAAAATAAAAACAACTTTAAAATATAATTTTTATTATTTTTACCATAATTATTATTATTATTATTATTATTATTAATTAATTCTAAAAAATGTCTCCCCTTTAACATATTCCCAATGCCCTATTTTACCTGTTGTAGTGCATTTTATTGTTTGCAAACAGCTACTTTGTGTCCGAATTATCAAGCTCCAAATGCAGCTTGATGCCCCTTGTTTCTGGCGAGCCTTCAGCCTTGCCGGAAATAGAAGTCTAAAGACCGCTGCTTCATAACTTGTCCCCCTGCTCTGAGGCTGCCGACAGAAATCAACCCAATCAAATACGATCAGGTTGATTGACACCCCCTGCTTGCGGCCAATTGGCCGGAAATCTGCAGGGGGCGGCATTGCACTAGCAGTTCACAAGAACTGCTGGTGCAATGATAAATGCAGACAGCTTATGCTAATATTATAAGAGGGGGTTTGAATAAAGTCAAGCAGCTGTTACACATACAGTACATAATCTCTCTCCCCCTCATACCCCCCTATTGGGAGATTTCCAGAGTAGGTGGGGGCACAACAGACAATAGTAGATATTTCAATGAACAAATAAAGATAAAATAGCTGTTTGCAAACAATAAAAATCACTTCAGCAGGTAAAATGGGACATTGGGAACATGTTAAAGGGGACACATTTTTTAGAATACAGCTTTCTTCAATTTCCCAGCCACTTGTGTCATGTGACACCATCAGCAAATCAGACTTGTATACATATACACTGCTGACCTTTGCTCCTGCTTAGTGAGAGCTGCTGTCTTAGAAAATATGTGAATAAAAGACTCTGAAAAATTAGATAATGGAAGTAAATTGGATTTATTTTTTACATTGCATGTTCTATCTGAATCATGAAAGTTTAATTTTAACTTTAGCGTCCCTTTAATTACTCATTTATGGTGACATTTTTCACTTATTAAATTCCACAGCTGACAATACTTTTTTGGACTTCTCAGTGAGTACCCAAAAAAAAAGTATATTTTCAGCAGCAATTCATTCAGTTCAGTTTGTATATATACCACACTAATTACACTGCTTAACAATGGAAATGTTTCTGACTTGAAAATACTTCTAATTGATTCCATCATGTAAAAAACAAATATGACATTTAAATATCTCACTTAGCTCTGGATTTCGAGATATAGCCCAAGGGTAATGAGAAAGTGGCTTGGGAAGCTTTTAAAGGTAATGTGCATGGCTTCTTATGTAACTGAAGAGTTGGAAACTATATTGAGCTTCTAGACATGTATCATCAATTAGGCTTCAACATGTCACTCAAAATCAACTTTTTTGACTTCTTCCCTGACTACTGCAGTGCAGTGAGTGATGAACACAGTGAGCGGTTCCACCAAGACATTTCAGCAATGAAGACATCAGGGTAGGTGGAACGCTTCTATGTTTGCTGACTACTGTTAGTGAAGACATCAGGGTAGGCGGAACGCTTCTATGCTTGCTGACTACTGTTAGTGTAGATATCAGGGTAGGTAGAATGCTTCTATGCTTGCTGACTACTGTTAGTGAAGATATCATGGTAGGTAGAATGCTTCTATGCTTACTGACTACTGTTAGTGAAGACATCAGGGTAGGTGGAACGCTTCTATGCTTGCTGACTACTGTTAGTGAAGATATCAGGGTAGGTAGAATGCTTCTATGCTTCCTGACTACTGTTAGTGAAGATATCATGGTAGGTGGAACGCTTCCATGCTTGCTGACTACTGTTAGTGAAGATATAAGGGTAGGTAGAACGCTTCTATGTTTGCTGACTACTGTTAGTGAAGATATAAGGGTAGATAGAACACTTCTATGCTTGCTGACTACTGTTAGTGAAGACATCAGGGTAGGTGGAACACTTCTATGCTTGCTGACTAATAATAGTGAAGATATCAGGGTAGGTAGAATGCTTCTATGCTTGCTGACTACTGTTAGTGAAGATATAAGAGCATGTAGAATGCTTCTATGCTTGCTGACTACTGTTAGTGAAGATATAAGGGTAGGTAGAATGCTTCTATGCTTGCTGACTACTGTTAGTGAAGAAATAAGGGTAGGTGGAATGCTTCTATGTTTGCTGACTATTGTTAGTGAAGATATAAGTGTAGGTAGAACACTTCTATGCTTGCTGACTACTGTTAGTGTAGATATCAGGGTAGGTAGAACAATTCTATGCTTGCTGACTACTGATATTGAAGACATCAGGGAAGGTAGAACACTTCCATGCTTGCTGACTATTGTTAGTGAAGATATAAGGGTAGATAGAACGCTTCCATGCTTACTGACAACTGATAAAGAAGATATAATGGTAGGTAGAATGCTTCTATGCTTGCTGACTACTGTTAGTGAAGATATAAGGGTAGGTAGAACGCTTCTATGCTTGCTGACTATTGTTAGTGAAGATATAAGGGTAGGTAGAATGCTTCTATGCTTGCTGACTACTGTTAATGAAGATATCATGGTAGGTAGAATGCTTCTATGCTTGCTGACTACTGTTAGTGAAGACATCAGGGTAGGTGGAACGCTTCTATGCTTGCTGACTACTGTTAGTGAAGATATCAGGGTAGGTAGAATGCTTCTATGCTTTCTGACTACTGTTAGTGAAGATATCATGGTAGGTGGAACGCTTCCATGCTTGCTGACTACTGTTAGTGAAGATATAAGGGTAGGTAGAACGCTTCTATGTTTGCTGACTACTGTTAGTGAAGATATAAGGGTAGATAGAACACTTCTATGCTTGCTGACTACTGTTAGTGAAGACATCAGGGTAGGTGGAACACTTCTTTGCTTGCTGACTAATGATAGTGAAGATATCAGGGTAGGTAGAATGCTTCTATGCTTGCTGACTACTGTTAGTGAAGATATAAGAGCATGTAGAATGCTTCTATGCTTGCTGACTACTGTTAGTGAAGATATAAGAGCATGTAGAATGCTTCTATGCTTGCTGACTACTGTTAGTGAAGATATAAGGGTAGGTAGAACGCTTCTATGCTTGCTGACTACTGTTAGTGAAGAAATAAGGGTAGGTGGAATGCTTCTATGTTTGCTGACTATTGTTAGTGAAGATATAAGTGTAGGTAGAACACTTCTATGCTTGCTGACTACTGTTAGTGTAGATATCAGGGTAGGTAGAACAATTCTATGCTTGCTGACTACTGATATTGAAGACATCAGGGAAGGTAGAACACTTCCATGCTTGCTGACTATTGTTAGTGAAGATATAAGGGTAGATAGAACGCTTCCATGCTTACTGACAACTGATAAAGAAGATATAATGGTAGGTAGAATGCTTCTATGCTTGCTGACAACTGTTAGTGAAGATATAAGGGTAGGTAGAATGCTTCTATGCTTGCTGACTATTGTTAGTGAAGATATAAGGGAAGGTAGAATGCTTCTATGCTTGCTGACTACTGTTAGTAAAGATATCAGGGTAGATAGAACGCTTCCATGCTTACTGACAACTGATAAAGAAGATATAATGGTAGGTAGAATGCTTCTATGCTTGCTGACAACTGTTAGTGAAGATATAAGGGTAGGTAGAACGCTTCTATGCTTGCTGACTATTGTTAGTGAAGATATAAGGGAAGGTAGAATGCTTCTATTCTTGCTGACTACTGTTAGTGAAGATATCAGGGTAGGTAGCACGCTTCTATGCTTGCTGACTACTGTTAGTGAAGATATAAGGGTAGGTAGAATGCTTCTATGCTTGCTGACTACTGTTAGTGAAGATATAAGGGTAGGTAGAATGCTTCTATGCTTGCTGACTACTGTTAGTGAAGATATCAGGGTAGGTAAAACGCTTCCATGCTTGCTGACTACTGTTAGTGAAGATATAAGTGTAGGTAGAACGCTTCTATGCTTGCTGAATACTGTTAGTGAAGATATAAGGGTAGGTAGAATGCTTCTATGCTTGCTGACTACTGTTAGTTAAGATATCAGAGTAGGTAGAACACTTCTATACTTGCTGATTACTGTTAGTGAAGATATCAGGGTAGGTAGAACGCTTCTATGCTTGCTGACTACTGTTAGTGAAGATATCAGGGTAGGTAGAAAGCTTCTATGCTTGCTGACTACTGTTAGTGAAGATATCAGGGTAGGTAGAAAGCTTCTATGCTTGCTGACTACTGTTACTGAATATATAAGGTTAGGTAAAATGCTTATATGCTTGCTGACTACTGTTAGTGAAGATAAAAGTGTAGTAGAGAGGTAGAACACTTCTATGCTTGCTGACTACTGTTAGTGAAGATATAAGGGTAGGTAGAATGCTTCCATGCTTGCTGACTACTGTTAGTGAAGATATCAGGGTAGGTAAAATGCTTCCATGCTTGCTAACTACTGTTAGGGAAGATATAAGGGTAGGTAGAATGCATCTATGCTTGCTGACTACTGTTAGTGAAGATATAAGGGTAGGTAGAATGCTTCTATGCTTGCTGACTACTGTTAGTGAAGATATCAGGGTAGGTAAAATGCTTCCATGCTTGCTGACTACTGTTAGTGAAGATATAAGGGTAGGTAGAATGCTTCTATGCTTGCTGACTACTATTAGTGAAGATATCAGGGTAAATAGAACGCTTCTATTATTGCTGACTACTGTTAGTGAAGATAAAAGGGTACATAGAACGCTTCTATGCTTGCTGACTACTGTTAGTGAACATAAAAGGGTAAGTAGAACGCTTCTATGCTTGCTGACTATTGTTAGTGAAGATATCAGAGTAGTTAGAATGCTTCCATGCTTTCTGACTACTGTTAGTGAAGATATAAGGGTAGGTAGAACGCTTCTATGCTTGCTGACTACTGTTAGTGTAGATATCAGGGTAGGTAGAACACTTCTATGTTTGCTGACTACTGATATTGAAGACATCAGGGAAGTTAGAACACTTCCATGCTTGCTGACTACTGTTAGTGAAGATATACGGGTATTTAGAATGCTTCCATGCTTGCTGACAACTGTTAGTGAAGATATAAGGGTAGGTAGAACGCTTCTATGCTTGCTGACTACTGTTAGTAAAGATATAAGGGTAGGTAGAATGCTTCTATGCTTGCTGACTACTGTTAGTGAAGATATCAGGGTAGGTAGAACACTTCTATACTTGCTGACTACTGTTAGTGAATATATCAGGGTAGATAGAACGCTTCTATTCTTGCTGACTACTGTTAGTGAAGATAAAAGGGTAGGTAGAACGCTTCTATGCTTGCTGACTACTGTTAGTGAAGATAAAAGGGTAGGTAGAACCCTTCTATGCTTGCTGACTACTGTTAGTGAAGATATCAGAGTAGTTAGAATGCTTCCATGCTTGCTGACTACTGTTAGTGAAGATATAAGGGTAGGTAGAATGCTTCTATGCTTGCTGACTACTGTTAGTGAAGATATCAGGGTAGGTAGAACGCTTCTATGCTTGCTTACTACTGATATTGATGACATCAGGGAAGGTAGAACACTTCCATGCTTGCTGACTAGTGTGAGTGAAGATATACGGGTAGGTAGAACGCTTCCATGCTTGCTGACAACTGTTAGTGAAGATATAAGGGTAGGTAGAACACTTCTATGCTTGCTGACAACTGTTAGTGAAGATATAAGGGTAGGTAGAATGCTTCTATGCTTGCTGACTACTGTTAGTGAAGATATCAGGGTAGGTAGAACGCTTCTATGCTTGCTTACTACTGATATTGATGACATCAGGGAAGGTAGAACACTTCCATGCTTGCTGACTAGTGTGAGTGAAGATATACGGGTAGGTAGAACGCTTCCATGCTTGCTGACAACTGATAAAGAAGATATAATGGTAGGTAGAATGCTTCTATGCTTGCTGACTACTGTTAGTGAAGATATAAGGGTAGGTAGAACGCTTCTATGCTTGCTGACTATTGTTAGTGAAGATATAAGGGTAGGTAGAATGCTTCTATGCTTGCTGACTACTGTTAATGAAGATATCATGGTAGGTAGAATGCTTCTATGCTTGCTGACTACTGTTAGTGAAGACATCAGGGTAGGTGAAACGCTTCTATGCTTGCTGACTACTGTTAGTGAAGATATCAGGGTAGGTAGAATGCTTCTATGCTTTCTGACTACTGTTAGTGAAGATATCATGGTAGGTGGAACGCTTCCATGCTTGCTGACTACTGTTAGTGAAGATATAAGGGTAGGTAGAATGCTTCTATGTTTGCTGACTACTGTTAGTGAAGATATAAGGGTAGATAGAACACTTCTATGCTTGCTGACTACTGTTAGTGAAGACATCAGGGTAGGTGGAACACTTCTTTGCTTGCTGACTAATGATAGTGAAGATATCAGGGTAGGTAGAATGCTTCTATGCTTGCTGACTACTGTTAGTGAAGATATAAGAGCATGTAGAATGCTTCTATGCTTGCTGACTACTGTTAGTGAAGATATAAGAGCATGTAGAATGCTTCTATGCTTGCTGACTACTGTTAGTGAAGATATAAGGGTAGGTAGAACGCTTCTATGCTTGCTGACTACTGTTAGTGAAGAAATAAGGGTAGGTGGAATGCTTCTATGTTTGCTGACTATTGTTAGTGAAGATATAAGTGTAGGTAGAACACTTCTATGCTTGCTGACTACTGTTAGTGTAGATATCAGGGTAGGTAGAACAATTCTATGCTTGCTGACTACTGATATTGAAGACATCAGGGAAGGTAGAACACTTCCATGCTTGCTGACTATTGTTAGTGAAGATATAAGGGTAGATAGAACGCTTCCATGCTTACTGACAACTGATAAAGAAGATATAATGGTAGGTAGAATGCTTCTATGCTTGCTGACAACTGTTAGTGAAGATATAAGGGTAGGTAGAACGCTTCTATGCTTGCTGACTATTGTTAGTGAAGATATAAGGGAAGGTAGAATGCTTCTATGCTTGCTGACTACTGTTAGTAAAGATATCAGGGTAGATAGAACGCTTCTATTCTTGCTGACTACTGTTAGTGAAGATATCAGGGTAGGTAGCACGCTTCTATGCTTGCTGACTACTGTTAGTGAAGATATAAGGGTAGGTAGAATGCTTCTATGCTTGCTGACTACTGTTAGTGAAGATATAAGGGTAGGTAGAATGCTTCTATGCTTGCTGACTACTGTTAGTGAAGATATCAGGGTAGGT
Source organism: Bombina bombina (assembly GCF_027579735.1). Lineage (NCBI taxonomy): Eukaryota > Metazoa > Chordata > Amphibia > Anura > Bombinatoridae > Bombina > Bombina bombina. Next base: position 252,303,083 of record NC_069507.1, read on the forward strand.
AAAACGCTTCCATGCTTGCTGACTACTGTTAGTGAAGATATAAGTGTAGGTAGAACGCTTCTATGCTTGCTGAATACTGTTAGTGAAGATATAAGGGTAGGTAGAATGCTTCTATGCTTGCTGACTACTGTTAGTTAAGATATCAGAGTAGGTAGAACACTTCTATACTTGCTGATTACTGTTAGTGAAGATATCAGGGTAGGTAGAACGCTTCTATGCTTGCTGACTACTGTTAGTGAAGATATCAGGGTAGGTAGAAAGCTTCTATGCTTGCTGACTACTGTTAGTGAAGATATCAGGGTAGGTAGAAAGCTTCTATGCTTGCTGACTACTGTTACTGAAGATATAAGGTTAGGTAAAATGCTTATATGCTTGCTGACTACTGTTAGTGAAGATAAAAGTGTAGTAGAGAGGTAGAACACTTCTATGCTTGCTGACTACTGTTAGTGAAGATATAAGGGTAGGTAGAATGCTTCCATGCTTGCTGACTACTGTTAGTGAAGATATCAGGGTAGGTAAAATGCTTCCATGCTTGCTAACTACTGTTAGGGAAGATATAAGGGTAGGTAGAATGCATCTATGCTTGCTGACTACTGTTAGTGAAGATATAAGGGTAGGTAGAATGCTTCTATGCTTGCTGACTACTGTTAGTGAAGATATCAGGGTAGGTAAAATGCTTCCATGCTTGCTGACTACTGTTAGTGAAGATATAAGGGTAGGTAGAATGCTTCTATGCTTGCTGACTACTATTAGTGAAGATATCAGGGTAAATAGAACGCTTCTATTATTGCTGACTACTGTTAGTGAAGATAAAAGGGTACATAGAACGCTTCTATGCTTGCTGACTACTGTTAGTGAACATAAAAGGGTAAGTAGAACGCTTCTATGCTTGCTGACTATTGTTAGTGAAGATATCAGAGTAGTTAGAATGCTTCCATGCTTTCTGACTACTGTTAGTGAAGATATAAGGGTAGGTAGAACGCTTCTATGCTTGCTGACTACTGTTAGTGTAGATATCAGGGTAGGTAGAACACTTCTATGTTTGCTGACTACTGATATTGAAGACATCAGGGAAGTTAGAACACTTCCATGCTTGCTGACTACTGTTAGTGAAGATATACGGGTATTTAGAATGCTTCCATGCTTGCTGACAACTGTTAGTGAAGATATAAGGGTAGGTAGAACGCTTCTATGCTTGCTGACTACTGTTAGTAAAGATATAAGGGTAGGTAGAATGCTTCTATGCTTGCTGACTACTGTTAGTGAAGATATCAGGGTAGGTAGAACACTTCTATACTTGCTGACTACTGTTAGTGAATATATCAGGGTAGATAGAACGCTTCTATTCTTGCTGACTACTGTTAGTGAAGATAAAAGGGTAGGTAGAACGCTTCTATGCTTGCTGACTACTGTTAGTGAAGATAAAAGGGTAGGTAGAACCCTTCTATGCTTGCTGACTACTGTTAGTGAAGATATCAGAGTAGTTAGAATGCTTCCATGCTTGCTGACTACTGTTAGTGAAGATATAAGGGTAGGTAGAATGCTTCTATGCTTGCTGACTACTGTTAGTGAAGATATCAGGGTAGGTAGAACGCTTCTATGCTTGCTTACTACTGATATTGATGACATCAGGGAAGGTAGAACACTTCCATGCTTGCTGACTAGTGTGAGTGAAGATATACGGGTAGGTAGAACGCTTCCATGCTTGCTGACAACTGTTAGTGAAGATATAAGGGTAGGTAGAACACTTCTATGCTTGCTGACAACTGTTAGTGAAGATATAAGGGTAGGTAGAACGCCTCTATGCTTGCTGACTACTGATAGTGAAGATATAAAGGTAGGTAGTACGCTTCCATGCTTGCTGACTACTGTTAGTGAAGATATAAGGGTAGGTAGAACGCTTCTATGCTTGCTGACTACTGTTACTGAAGATATAAGGGTAGGTAGAACGCTTCTATGCTTGCTGACTACTGTTACTGAAGATATAAGGGTAGGTAGAACGCTTCTATGCTTGCTGACTACTGTTAGTGAAGATATAAGGGTAGGTAGAATGCTTCTATTATTGCTGACTACTGTTAGTGAAGATATAAGGGTAGGTAGAATGCTTCTATTCTTGCTGACTAGTGTTAGTGAAGATATAAGGGTAGGTAGAATGCTTCTATGCTTGCTGACTACTGTTAGTAAAGATATAAGGGTAGGTAGAACGATTCTATTCTTGCTGACTACTGTTAGTGAAGATAAAAGGGTAGGTAGAATGCTTTTATGCTTGCTGACTACTGATAGTGAAGATATAAGGGTAGGTGAAATGCTTCTATGATTGCTGACTACTGATAGTGAAGATATCAGGGTAGGTAGAACCCTTCTATGTTTGCTGATATTGATAGTGAAGATATAAGGGTAGGTGGAAGGCTTCTATGCTTGCTGACTACAGTTAGTGAATATATAAGGGTAGGTAGAACACTTCTATGCTTGCTGATTACTGATAGTGAAGATATAAGGGTAGGTAGAACGCTTCTATGTTTGCTGACTACCGTTAGTGAGATATAAGGGTAGGTAGAACACTTCTATGCTTGCTGACTTCTATTAGTGAAGATATAAGATTAGGTAGAACACTTCTATACTTGCTGACTACGGTTAGTGAAGATATAAGGGTAGGTGGAACGCTTCTATGCTTGCTGACTACTGATAGTGAAGATATCAGTGTAGGTGGAATGCTTCTATACTTGCTGACTACTGTTAGTGAAGATATAAGGGTAGGTGGAACGCTTCTATGCTTGCTGACTACTTATAGTGAAGATATCAGTGTAGGTTGAATGCTTCTATACTTGCTGACTACTGTTAGTGAAGATATCAGGGAATACAGCTCATTTGCACACGTGAGACCAGGCAGGCAGTTATTTATAATCTAAGCTATGTAGTTCGAACCAGTCATGTTAAACAATAATTTAAATGTAAAAATAACAGAGTATTGCAGCCTTCAATGACCCTATTACTTTTGCTGAGTGTTAACATCTTCTGTGTACTATAATCATTTGCTCCCACGCACATGTTCAAGAAAATACCTGTGCAGTATCTAGAGTAAAATTTCTTTCTTCTGTTTTACAGTAGACAACATTGTTCACAGCCTTACTTCCACAAGATGTTATTCACAAGAAACTGTTTTTATTTTGAAGGTAGCTGGAAATAATGTTTGTTTACAGCTGGACCCAAAACTCGGGTTGCCACCTTGGCTATGTTAACCTGGACAGATATAAATTACATATGCTGCAGGGAGTTCAGGCAGGAACAAGAATAGTGCTGTCCAGCCACGCTATTTATGTGATCATACATGTTCCTCCCTGAACAGCCAACAGCGTGTTTAACTCATAACTATCAAGGCTAACATGACGGTATAGTTGTATATATACATATATATATATATATATATATATATATATATATATATATATATATATATATAAAACCATATATGTATATATATATAGAGAGAGGGCTTGAGATTTCCAGTGTTCCAGTGGTCCTGGACAACTTCGAAATTGCAGCAGACGACTAAGAAATTTGATTTTTTTTTTATCTTTAACACTGAGTGGACTACTAATCCTCTGGGCTAGTAGCTTTTAAACCCTGACTAGTAAATCAAAGTGATATTTTTCCATCCCTGTATATTTATGTGTATATATATATATATATATATATATATATATATATACAGTATCTCACAAAAGTAATTACACCCCTCAAATTTTTGTAAATATTTTATTATATCTTTTCAAGTGACAACACTGAAGAAATGACACTTTGCTACAATGCAAAGTAGTGAGTGTACAGCCTGGATAACAGTGTAAATTAGCTGTTCCCTCAAAATAACTCAACACACAGCCATTGATGTATAAACCGTTGGCAACAAAAGTGAGTACACCCCTAAGTGGAAATGTTCAAATTGGGCCCAATAAGCCATTTTCCCTCCCCAGTGTCATGTGACTTGTTAGTGTCACAAGGACTCGGGTGTGAATGGGGAGCAGGTGTGTTGAATTTGGTGTTATCGCTCTCACATTCTCTCATACTGGTCACTCGAAGTTCAACATGGCACCTCATGGCAAAGAACTCTCTGAGGATCTAAAAAAAAATATTAATGCTCTACATAAAGATAGCATAGGCTATAAGAAGACTGCCAAGACCCTGAAATTGAACTGCAGCACGGTGGGCAAGACCATACAGTGGTTTCACATGACAGGTTCCACTCAGAACAGGCCTCGCCATGGTCGACCATAGAAGTTGAGTGCCCGTGCTCAGCGTCATATCCAGAGGTTGTCTTTGGGGAATAGACATATGAGTGCTGCCAGTATTGCTGGAGAGGTTGAAGGGGTGGGGGTTCAGCCTGTCAGTGCTCAGACCATACGCCGCACGCTGCATCAAATTGGTCTGCATGGTTGTCATCCCAGAAGGAAGTCTCTTCTAAAGATGATGCACAAGAAAGCCCACAAACAGTTTGCTAAAGACCAGCAGACTAAGGACATGGATTACTGGAACCATGTCTGGTGGTCGGATGAGATGAAGAAAAACGTATTTGATTCAGCTGGTGTCAAGCGTGTGTGGTGGCAACCAGGTGAGAAGTACAAAGACAAGTGTGTCTTGCCTACAGTCAAGCATGGTGGTTGGAGTGTCATGGTCTGGGCCTGCATGAGTGCTGCCGGCACTGGGGAGTTACAGTTCATTGAGAGAACCATGAATGCCAACATGTACTGTGACATACTGAAGCAGAGCATGATCCGCTCCCTTCGGAGACTGGGCCACAGGGCAGTATTCCAACATGATAATGACCCCAAAAACACCTTCAAGATGACCACTGCCTTGCTAAAGAAGCTGAGGGTAAAGGTGATGGACTGGCCAAGCATGTCTCCAGACCTAAACCCTATTGAGCATCTGTGGGGCATCCTCAAATGGAAGGTGGGGAGCGCAAGGTCTCTAACATCAACCAGCTCTGTGATGTCGTCATGAAGGAGTGGAAGAGGACTCCAATGGCAACCTGTGAAGCTCTAGTGAACTCCATGCCCAAGAGGGTTAAGGCAGTGCTAGAAAATAATGGTGGTCACACAAAATATTGACACTTTGGGCCCAATTTGGACATTTCCACTTAGGGGTGTACTCACTTTTGTTGCCAACGGTTTAGACATCAATTGCTGTGGGTTGAGTTATTTTGAGGGGACAACAAATTTACACTGTTATACAGGCTGTACACTCACTACTTTACATTGTAGCAAAGTGTCATTTCTTCAGTGTTGTCACATGAAAAGATATAATAACATATTTACAAAATGTGAGGGGTGTACTCACTTTTGTGAGATACTGTATATATATATATATATATATATATATATATATATATATATATATATATATGTATGTGTTACAAGTAAATTCAGAAATCCAGGAAATCTTAGGATTACCCGGGTAAACCTGAAATAACCCAAGCGGGTAAAGCACAATGTAATGTAATTCCCCCATCTACACTAACTTTTTTGCCTCTGCCTGGGGGGTAAAAAGAAGGCACCCCACTGATCCTCTTGCATCCACCCCAAGTGAACCTTTGAACCCCCCAGAGAGAGGAAAAAAAAATAGTGAAGATGGGGAATGACAGTGCATCATATATATGTTTGATGCAGTGACTTGTGCATAAACAAACACCATGGAGATCCCATTCTAAAATCCCTTGCAGTTGGTTAGCCCTTCGGGGCTATAACAGCTTTGACTCTTCTTGTTTTGAAGGCAAAGGTTGGTTAAGGGGCACCTATAAAATGGAACCTTTACTTGCTACAACTATTTCAGTTCTTTACCCACACTCTGAAAATAAATTTAAAATAGTCAATTGAGATTTCATTATCTTGAACGTCTCCTTAAATTACATAGAGGAGGGGATGATATTAAAAAAAAAAAAAAATGTAGTTATTGAGGATTAATAATTTGGACAGAATGTAACCAAGAGAACTATACAAAGACTATCATACTATACAAAGACAATAATACTATACAAAGACAATAATACTATACAAAGACTATAATACTATACAAAGACAATAATACTATAAAAAGACTATAATACTATACAAAGACTATAATACTATACAAAGACAATAATACTATACAAAGATAATAATACTATGCAAAGACTATAATACTATACACAGACAATAATACTATACAAAGACTATAATAATATGCAAAGACTATAATACTATACAAAGACAATAATACTATACAAAGACTATAATACTATATAAAGACTATAATACTATACAAAGACAATAATACTATACAAAGACTATAATACTATACAAAGACAATAATACTATACAAAGACAATAATACTATACAAAGACTATAATACTATACAAAGACAATAATACTATACAAAGACTATAAAAATATACAAAGACTGTAATACTATACAAAGACAATAATACTATACAAAGACTATAATACTATACAAAGACTATAATACTATACAAAGACAATAATACTATACAAAGACTATAATACTATACAAAGACAATAATACTATACAAAGACTATAATAATATACAAAGACTGTATTACTATACAAAGACAATAATACTATACAAAGACTATAATACTATACAAAGACTATAATACTATACAAAGACAATAATACTATACAAAGACTATAATACTTTACAAAGACAATAATACTATACAAAGACTATAATACTATACAAAGACAATAATACTATACAAAGACAATAATACTATGCAAAGACTATAATACTATACAAAGACTATAATTTGTATTTATTTTTTTTAGTCTATAGCTATTTTTTTCTCTCTTTTTTCAAGTTCAAGATATTCAATGAACATAATGGATACTTTGGAAGATCCTAATAGAAGGGTAAGATATAGATATGATAATAAAATGCAATTGCAAATATTATCTTAACTGTACATAGTGATAAAGTGATTGAACTATGTATTATGTAACAAAAAAAATATTAGTTTTGTTTGTCATTATTTACACATTTTACATATATAATTCAATTTTAAAAAAAATATTTTGTACATATTTGTCATTCTGCACAATTTATATACTTAAATGTACTTATTGTATTATAATATTAAGCATCATAATATATTTTTTCACAACTGAATGTCTTTTTCTTAACTCATCAATTTTACAAAAAGCTTGTGATATATTTTAATGCAATTAGAGGCAAAAACAACCTTTTTTTAACATTTATATATTTGTTTATTTTTTGAAAACTCAATTAGTGAAGTAAATCAGGAAGTACTCAGAAATCCAACACAAATTCTTCCAAATTAGTTCCATGGCTCTGACTGTTCACACATCTCTGTCACATTGTTGAATTTATTAATCTATAATCTTCCCAACCCAAACCACATCCATGAGTGTTATCTCTCAAGGGTACCACATCCTCAGATCTTTCTGTGTAAGTATGTTATTTATGTGGTATTTTATATTTACCCGGTAATCATTGTGCAGCTCGCAGAGCTTTGTATATTGTACTGACACTTTATAAATCACACGTTATAATGCCTTTTTATTAGGCAAATATTTCATATGAAACTGTCCAGAAACTGATGTGTTTGCATATCTGAAAAAATATTCAGAATAAAGGAGAAAGTAATGTAAAAAAGTTGCATTTTAATGCAGAATATCAGCTCAATAAAAATGTTTTGTAGATAGACCAGTGATTGATTATTTTAGTTAATTTATTTTTGCATTTTAATTAGGTTACATATACATAATTAGCCTGGGTATCCAGTGGGGGGGGAGTAATTTTACTCATTGGGGCCGATTTATTAAAGAGCGGACGGATATGATACGATGTAGCGTATCATGTCCGCCGCACATCGATAAATGCCGACAGCGTACGCAGTCTGCATTTATCATTGCACAAGTAGTTCTTGTGAACTGCTGGTGCAATGCCGCCCCCTGCATATTTGCAACCAATCAGCAGCTAGCAGGGGATGTCAATCAGTCCGATCGTATAGGATCATGTGGATTGAAGACCGCAGCCTCAGAGGCAGCGGACAAGTTATGGAGCAGCAGTCTTTGGGGGTGGAATTGCAGAAGCAGTTCACCAGAACTGCTTGTGCAATGATAAATGCTGACAGCATATGCTGTCGCCAGTTATCGATGTGCAGCGGACATGATATGCTACATCGTATCATGTCTGTCCTCACTTTAGTAAATCGGCCCCTAAGTGTTTACTATACTCACTTTTTATGCCAATGAATCATCTTATTTAACATGATGTGTAGATACATGAGTAATTATTTCCTACTGTACTTGTTGCCACTATCATTGTGCCAGGAGCAATGTATTTTATTTTTTTTTTGCCACTTTTTTAAAATATTTCTAACAAAACCCATGATAAAGGAAGCCCTAGATGGCACCTATGCAGGGGAAGGGCAATTGACCCCTGTATAGGTGAATAAGAGGGATAGGTTGGGAGTTAAGGGGAGGAGATAGGTGGAGTTTGGAGGATAGGGATAAAAGCGGTGGGGGTGGCCAAAAAGAGTGCCAAAAAGTTGGGGAGAGAGGGTAAGTGTGGAAGAAAACTCCCTCCCTTATTTAAGGACCGGATGTGATTGTCGTAGCTGTGTGGGCGGAGTGCTTGCTTGGTGGAATAGCATTTGGATGGGTACCTCCTGATTTCAGGAGAGGAGTAGGTCAATTTTATCTGGTGAAAATGTGGCTGCTATGGGGCAAGCACAAGTTGTGGTTTTAATATGTGCAGTTATTTATGGTTGTAATATAATTGTTAAAATAAAAGCTGCGCCCTTTCTAACCCAGATTTCGAGTTGTGTCGTTATTAGAAAGTACCTATTAGAGGGGTCATTAAACGTCCATGTTATACAAAGAAATGTATAAGTAAGGGGTCAATCACGATCCTTTAAAAAAATATATACATTATCAAATGTTTTTCCACAAAATCTCCATTGACTTTAAAGGGATAGTAATACCAAAAATGTTATTGTTTAAAAATATAGATAATCCCTTTATTACCCATTCCCCAGTTTTGCAGAACCAACACAGTTATAGAAATACACTTTTTACCTCTGTGATTACCTTGTATCTAAGCCTCTGCAGACTGACCCTTATCTAAGATTTTTTGACGGACTTGCATTTCAGGCAATCTGTACTGATTCTTAAATAACTTCACGTGTGTGAGCACAATGTTATCTATATGAAACACATGAACTAACGCCCTATAGCTGTGAAAAGCTGTCAAATGCATTTAGATTAGAGGCAGTCTTCAAGGGCTTAGAAATTAGCATATGAGCATATCTAGGTTTAACTTTTAACTAATAATAACAAGAGAACAAAGCAAAATTAATGATAAAAGTAAATTAGAAAGTTGTTTAAAATGACATGTCTTATCTGAATCATGAAAGTTTAATTTGGACTTTACTATTCCTTTAATGGCTATTTTCTGTTGGCAGCCATTAGATTAAGTGAACTAAAAGATTGTGATAAAACCCTAACTTAAAATCAATTTGAATCTAATGCAACTATACTTAAGTTCTTGTGGACACAACACAGGTTCATATAAAAAAAATATGTAAAAATATGATATGCTGATTTATCGACTATCAGCCCTTACAGATGAGGTTCCTTGCAAATATACATTAAATCCAAGATATTTTACGGGGCCATTGTTTAAGTAAAACTCATATTGTTCTGCTTATAGAAATATAAAGTGCAATTTACCCACATCACTTTTATTTTGAAATGAGACAAATAAGGATTATACATAAATAAACTCGTAGTTTGCATCTATTGTTTTAACTGTTTCCATTCAGATGACAAAGGGACAGAAAACATTATTATTCAAAGTATGTTAAAGATTGTATTCAAAATGTATTAGTTCTTGCCAGCTAACATTTTGGGGTATATTTATCAATGTGCGAGTGGACATGATACGAAGTAGAGTATCATGTCCGCTGCATATTGATAAATGCCCAAAGGCATACACTGTCAGCATTTATCATTGCACCTGAAGGCTCACCGGGAAAAAAGGGGCATCAAACTCCATACGGAGATTGATAAAATATGCCCCTTTATATCTATCTTCAAACTGGACATTAACACTCCAGCAGATGTATGTAACACTCAGCAGATGCATGTAACACTCAGCAGATGCATGTAACACTCCAGCAGATGCATGTAACACTCAGCAGATGCATGTAACACTCCAGCAGATGCATGTAACACTCAGCAGATACATGTAACACTCCAGCAGATGCATGTAACACTCCAGCAGATGCATGTAACACTCCAGCAGATGCATGTAACACTCCAGCAGATGCATGTAACACTCCAGCAGATGCATGTAACACTCCAGCAGATGCATGTAACACTCCAGCAGATGCATGTAACACTCAGCAGATGCATGTAACACTCCAGCAGATGCATGTAACACCCAGCAGATACATGTAACACTCAGCAGATACATGTAACACTCAGCAGATACATGTAACACTCAGCAGATGCATGTAACACTCCAGCAGATGCATGTAACACTCCAGCAGGTGCATGTAACACTCCAGCAGATGCATGTAACACTCTAGCAGATTCATGTAACACTCAGCAGATGCATGTAACACTCCAGCAGATGCATGTAACACTCCAGCAGATGCATGTAACACTCCAGCAGATGCATGTAACACTCCAGCAGATGCATGTAACACTCAGCAGATGCATGTAACACTCCAGCAGATGCATGTAACACTCAGCAGATGCATGTAACACTCAGCAGATGCATGTAACACTCCAGCAGATGCATGTAACACTCCAGCAGATGCATGTAACACTCCAGCAGATGCATGTAACACTCCAGCAGATACATGTAACACTCAGCAGATGCATGTAACACTCAGCAGATGCATGTAACACTCCAGCAGATACATGTAACACTCAGCAGATGCATGTAACACTCCAGCAGATGCATGTAACTCACCAGCAGATGCATGTAACACTCCAGCAGATGCATGTAACACTCAGCAGATGCATGTAACACTCAGCAGATGCATGTAACACTCCAGCAGATGCATGTAACACTCTAGCAGATTCATGTAACACTCAGCAGATGCATGTAACACTCCAGCAGATACATGTAACACTCAGCAGATGCATGTAACACTCAGCAGATGCATGTAACACTCCAGCAGATACATGTAACACTCAGCAGATGCATGTAACACTCAGCAAATGCATGTAACACTCCAGCAGATGCATGTAACACTCAGCAGATGCATGTAACACTCCAGCAGATGCATGTAACTCACCAGCAGATGCATGTAACACTCAGCAGATGCATGTAACACCCAGCAGATGCATGTAAAACTCAGCAGATGCATGTAACACTCCAGCAGATGCATGTAACACTCTAGCAGATTCATGTAACACTCAGCAGATGCATGTAACACTCCAGCAGATGCATGTAACACTCCAGCAGATGCATGTAACACTCCAGCAGATGCATGTAACACTCAGCAGATGCATGTAACACTCCAGCAGATGCATGTAACACTCCAGCAGGTGCATGTAACACTCCAGCAGATGCATGTAACACTCTAGCAGATGCATGTAACACTCAGCAGATGCATGTAACACTCCAGCAGATGCATGTAACACTCAGCAGATACATGTAACACTCAGCAGATGCATGTAACACTCCAGCAGATGCATGTAACACTCAGCAGATGCATGTAACACTCCAGCAGATGCATGTAACACTCAGCAGATACATGTAACACTCCAGCAGATGCATGTAACACTCCAGCAGATGCATGTAACACTCAGCAGATGCATGTAACACTCAGCAGATGCATGTAACACTCCAGCAGATGCATGTAACACTCAGCAGATGCATGTAACACTCCAGCAGATGCATGTAACACTCAGCAGATACATGTAACACTCCAGCAGATGCATGTAACACTCCAGCAGATGCATGTAACACTCAGCAGATGCATGTAACACTCAGCAGATGCATGTAACACTCAGCAGATGCATGTAACACTCCAGCAGATGCATGTAACACTCTAGCAGATTCATGTAACACTCAGCAGATGCATGTAACACTCCAGCAGATACATGTAACACTCAGCAGATGCATGTAACACTCAGCAGATGCATGTAACACTCCAGCAGATACATGTAACACTCAGCAGATGCATGTAACACTCAGCAAATGCATGTAACACTCCAGCAGATGCATGTAACACTCAGCAGATGCATGTAACACTCCAGCAGATGCATGTAACTCACCAGCAGATGCATGTAACACTCAGCAGATGCATGTAACACCCAGCAGATGCATGTAAAACTCAGCAGATGCATGTAACACTCCAGCAGATGCATGTAACACTCTAGCAGATTCATGTAACACTCAGCAGATGCATGTAACACTCCAGCAGATGCATGTAACACTCCAGCAGATGCATGTAACACCTCCAGCAGATGCATGTAACACTCAGCAGATGTATGTAACACTCCAGCAGATGCATGTAACACTCCAGCAGGTGCATGTAACACTCCAGCAGATGCATGTAACACTCAGCAGATGCATGTAACACTCAGCAGATGCATGTAACACTCCAGCAGATGCATGTAACACTCAGCAGATACATGTAACACTCAGCAGATGCATGTAACACTCCAGCAGATGCATGTAACACTCAGCAGATGCATGTAACACTCCAGCAGATGCATGTAACACTCAGCAGATACATGTAACACTCCAGCAGATGCATGTAACACTCCAGCAGATGCATGTAACACTCAGCAGATGCATGTAACACTCAGCAGATGCATGTAACACTCCAGCAGATGCATGTAACACTCAGCAGATGCATGTAACACTCCAGCAGATGCATGTAACACTCAGCAGATACATGTAACACTCCAGCAGATGCATGTAACACTCCAGCAGATGCATGTAACACTCAGCAGATGCATGTAACACTCAGCAGATGCATGTAACACTCAGCAGATGCATGTAACACTCCAGCAGATGCATGTAACACTCCAGCAGATGCATGTAACACTCCAGCAGATGCATGTAACACTCAGCAGATACATGTAACACTCCAGCAGATGCATGTAACACTCAGCAGATACATGTAACACTCAGCAGATACATGTAACACTCAGCAGATGCATGTAACACTCCAGCAGATGCATGTAACACTCTAGCAGATTCATGTAACACTCAGCAGATGCATGTAACACTCCAGCAGATGCATGTAACACTCCAGCAGATGCATGTAACACTCCAGCAGATGCATGTTACACTCCAGCAGATGCATGTACCACTCAGTCAGATGCATGTAACACTCAGCAGAAATGCATGTAACAATCCAGGCAGATGCATGTAACACTCAGCAGATGCATGTAACACTCAGCAGATTGCATGTAACACTCCAAGCAATGCCATGTAACACTCCAGTAGAATGCCATGTAACACTCCAGCAGATGCATGTAACACTCAGCAGGATGCATGTAACAACACTCAGCTGATGCATGTTACACTCAGCAGATGCATGTACCACTCCTGCAGATGCAATGTAACATCAGCAGATGCATGTAACACTCTGCAGATCGCATGTAAACACTCCAGCAGATGCATGTACACTCAGCGAATGCATGTACCTCTCCAGGCAGGATGCTATGTAACACTCCAGCAGGTGCATGTAACACCTCTAGCAGATGCATGTGAACACTCTACAGATGCATTAACACTCAGTCAGATGCATGTACACTCAGTAGATGTGTACATCAGATGATAACACTCAGGCCGATGCATGTAACACTCCGCAGATGCCAGTAATAGAGCTACATGTAAAATCCAGCAGATGCATGTAAGCAGAGCATGGTAACATCAGCAGATGCAAGTAACACTCAGCAGATAGCATGTAACACTCAGCAAATGCATGTAACACTCCAGCAGATGCATGTAACACTCAGCAGATGCATGTAACACTCCAGCAGATGCATGTAACACACCAGCAGATGCATGTAACACTCAGCAGATGCATGTAACACCCAGCAGATGCATGTAAAACTCAGCAGATGCATGTAACACTCCAGCAGATGCATGTAACACTCTAGCAGATTCATGTAACACTCAGCAGATGCATGTAACACTCCAGCAGATGCATGTAACACTCCAGCAGATGCATGTAACACTCCAGCAGATGCATGTAACACTCAGCAGATGCATGTAACACTCCAGCAGATGCATGTAACACTCCAGCAGGTGCATGTAACACTCCAGCAGATGCATGTAACACTCTAGCAGATGCATGTAACACTCAGCAGATGCATGTAACACTCCAGCAGATGCATGTAACACTCAGCAGATACATGTAACACTCAGCAGATGCATGTAACACTCCAGCAGATGCATGTAACACTCAGCAGATGCATGTAACACTCCAGCAGATGCATGTAACACTCAGCAGATACATGTAACACTCCAGCAGATGCATGTAACACTCCAGCAGATGCATGTAACACTCAGCAGATGCATGTAACACTCAGCAGATGCATGTAACACTCCAGCAGATGCATGTAACACTCAGCAGATGCATGTAACACTCCAGCAGATGCATGTAACACTCAGCAGATACATGTAACACTCCAGCAGATGCATGTAACACTCCAGCAGATGCATGTAACACTCAGCAGATGCATGTAACACTCAGCAGATGCATGTAACACTCAGCAGATGCATGTAACACTCCAGCAGATGCATGTAACACTCTAGCAGATTCATGTAACACTCAGCAGATGCATGTAACACTCCAGCAGATACATGTAACACTCAGCAGATGCATGTAACACTCAGCAGATGCATGTAACACTCCAGCAGATACATGTAACACTCAGCAGATGCATGTAACACTCAGCAAATGCATGTAACACTCCAGCAGATGCATGTAACACTCAGCAGATGCATGTAACACTCCAGCAGATGCATGTAACTCACCAGCAGATGCATGTAACACTCAGCAGATGCATGTAACACCCAGCAGATGCATGTAAAACTCAGCAGATGCATGTAACACTCCAGCAGATGCATGTAACACTCTAGCAGATTCATGTAACACTCAGCAGATGCATGTAACACTCCAGCAGATGCATGTAACACTCCAGCAGATGCATGTAACACTCCAGCAGATGCATGTAACACTCAGCAGATGCATGTAACACTCCAGCAGATGCATGTAACACTCCAGCAGGTGCATGTAACACTCCAGCAGATGCATGTAACACTCTAGCAGATGCATGTAACACTCAGCAGATGCATGTAACACTCCAGCAGATGCATGTAACACTCAGCAGATACATGTAACACTCAGCAGATGCATGTAACACTCCAGCAGATGCATGTAACACTCAGCAGATGCATGTAACACTCCAGCAGATGCATGTAACACTCAGCAGATACATGTAACACTCCAGCAGATGCATGTAACACTCCAGCAGATGCATGTAACACTCAGCAGATGCATGTAACACTCAGCAGATGCATGTAACACTCCAGCAGATGCATGTAACACTCAGCAGATGCATGTAACACTCCAGCAGATGCATGTAACACTCAGCAGATACATGTAACACTCCAGCAGATGCATGTAACACTCCAGCAGATGCATGTAACACTCATCAGATGCATGTAACACTCAGCAGATGCATGTAACACTCAGCAGATGCATGTAACACTCCAGCAGATGCATGTAACACTCCAGCAGATGCATGTAACACTCCAGCAGATGCATGTAACACTCAGCAGATACATGTAACACTCCAGCAGATGCATGTAACACTCAGCAGATACATGTAACACTCAGCAGATGTATGTAACACTCCAGCAGATGCATGTAACACTCAGAAGATGCATGTAACACTCCAGCAGATGCATGTAACACTCACAGGATGCATGTAACACTCAGCAGATGCATGTAACACTCAGCAGATGCATGTAACACTCCAGCAGATGCATGTAACACTCAGCAGATGCATGTAACACTCAGCAGATGCATGTAACCACTCAGCAGATGCATGTAACACTCAGCAGATGCATGTAACACTCAGCAGATGCATGTAACACTTCAGCAGATGCATGTAACACTCCAGCAGATGCATGTACACTCCAGCAGATGCATGTAACACTCAGCAGGATGCATGTAACACTCCAGCAGATGCATGTAACACTCAGCAGATGCATGTAACACTCAGCAGATGCATGTAAACACTCAGCAGATGCATGTAACACTCAGCAGATGCATGTAACACTCAGCAGATGCATGTAACACTCAGCAGATGCATGTAACACTCCAGCAGATGCATGTAACACTCAGCAGATCGCATGTAACACTCAGCCAGATGCATGTAACACTCAGCAGATGCATGTTACACTCCAGCAGATGCATGTATCAATCAAGCAGATGCATGTAACACTCAGCAGATGCATGTAACACTCTGCAGATGCATGTTAACACGCCTGCAGGTGCATGGAACACTCAGCAGATGCATGTAACACTCTGCAGTGACATGTAACACTCAGCAGATGCATGTAACACTCAGCAGATGCATGTACACTCAGCAGATGCATGTAACACTCAGACAGATGCATGTAACACTCAGCATATGCATGTAACACTCAGCAGATGCATGTAACACTCTAGCAGATGCATGTAAACCCTCCAGCAGATGCATGTAAAACTCAGGCATGTACTCATGCAGTAACACTCATGCAGGTGGCATGTGAACACTCAGCAGGTGCATGGACACTGCAGCAGATGCATGTAACACTCCAGCCAGATGCATGTAACCACTCAGGCAAATGCATGTAACTACTCAGGCATGCGATGATAACACGACCAGCAAGATGCATGTAACAACTCTCAGCAATGCATTGTAACACTCAGCAGATGCATGTAACACTGCAGCAGATGCATGTAAAACGCAGCAGGATGCATGGTTACAACTCAGCGAGATGCATGTACACTCAGCAGATGCATGTAACGACTCAGCAGATGCATGTAACACTCCAGCAGATACATGTAAAACTCAGCAGATGCATGTAACACTCAGCAGATGCATGTAACACTCCAGCAGATGCATGTAACACTCAGCAGATGCATGTAACACTCAGCAGATGCATGTAACACTCCAGCAGATGCATGTAACACTCAGCAGATGCATGTAACACTCAGCAGATGCATGTAACACTCCAGCAGATGCATGTAACACTCCAAAGATGCATGTAACACTCCAGCAGATGCATGTAACACTCAGCAGATGCATGTAACACTCAGCAGATGCATGTAACACTCAGCAGATGCATGTAACACTCCAGCAGATGCATGTAACACTCAGCAGATGCATGTAACACTCCAGCAGATGCATGTAACACTCCAGCAGATGCATGTAACACTCCAGCAGATGCATGTAACACTCCAGCAGATGCATGTAACTCTCCAGCAGGTGCATGTAACACTCCAGCAGATGCATGTAACACTCTAGCAGATGCATGTAACACTCAGCAGATGCATGTAACACTCAGTAGATGCATGTAACACTCAGCAGATGCATGTAACACTCCAGATGCATTTAACACTCAGCAGATGCATGTAACACTCCAGCAGATGCATGTAACACTCAGCAGATACATGTAAAACTCAGCAGATGCATGTAACACTCAGCAGATGCATGTAACACTCAGCAGATGCATGTAACACTCAGCAGATGCATGTAAAACTCAGCAGATGCATGTAACACTCCAGCAGATGCATGTAACGCTCCAGCAGATGCATGTAACACTCAGCAGATGCATGTAACACTCAGCAGATGCATGTAACACTCAGCAGATGCATGTAACACTCAGCAGATGCATGTAAAACTCAGCAGATGCATGTAACACTCCAGCAGATGCATGTAACACTCAGCAGATGCATGTAAAACTCAGCAGATGCATGTAACACTCCAGCAGATGCATGTAACACTCCAGCAGATGCATGTAACACTCAGCAGATGCATGTAAAACTCAGCAGATGCATGTAACACTCCAGCAGATGCATGTAACACTCCAGCAGATGCATGTAACACTCCAGCAGATGCATGTAACACTCAGCAGATGCATGTAAGACTCAGCAGATGCATGTAACACTCAGCAGATGCATGTAACACTCCAGCAGATGCATGTAACACTCAGCAGATGCATGCAACACTCAGCAGATGCAGGCAACATTCAGCAGATGCATGTAACACTCAGCAGATGCATGTAACACTCAGCAGATGCATGTAACACTCCAGCAGATGCATGTAACACTCAGCAGATGCATGCAACACTCAGCAGATGCATGTAACACTCAGCAGATGCATGTAACACTCCAGCAGATGCATGTAACACTCCAGCAGATGCATGTAACACTCAGCAGATGCATGTAACACTCAGCAGATGCATGTAACACTCAGCAGATGCATGTAACACTCAGCAGATGCATGTAACACTCAGCAGATGCATGTAACACTCAGCAGATGCATGTAACACTCAGCAGATGCATGTAACACTCAGCAGATGCATTTAACACTCAGCAGATGCATGTACACCTCAGCAGATACATGTAACAACTCCAGCAGATACATGTAACACCTCAGCAGATGCATGTAAACACTCAGCAGATGCATGTAACACTCCAGCAGATACATGTAACACTCCAGCAGATGCATGTAACAGCTCAGCAGATGCCATGTAACACTCCAGCAGATACATGTAACACTCAGCAGATGCATGTAACACTCAGCAGATGCATGTAACACTCAGCAGATGCATGTAACACTCAGCAGATGCATGTAACACTCAGCAGATGCATGTAAACACTCCAGCAGATGCAGTAACACTCAGCAGATGCATTGTTAACACTCAGCAGATGCAAGTAACACTCCAGCAGATGCATGTAAACACTTCAGCAGATGCATGTAACACTCAGCAGATGCAATGTAACACTCAGCAGATGCATGTAACACTCCAGCAGATGCATGTAACACTCAGCAGATGCATGTAACACTCAGCGGATGCATGTAACACTCCAGCAGATGCATGTAACACTCAGCAGATGCATGTAACACTCAGCAGATGCATGTAACACTCAGCAGATGCATGTAACACTCAGCAGATGCATGTAACACTCCAGCAGATACATGTAACACTCAGCAGATGCATGTAACACTCCAGCAGATGCATGTAAAACTCAGCAGATGCATGTAAAACTCAGCAGATGCATGTAACACTCAGCAGATGCATGTAACACTCCAGCAGGTGCATGTAACACTCAGCAGATGCATGTAACACTCCAGCAGATGCATGTAAAACTCAGCAGATGCATGTAAAACTCAGCAGATGCATGTAACACTCAGCAGATGCATGTAACACTCCAGCAGATGCATGTAACACTCAGCAGATGCATGTAACACTCAGCATATGTATGTAACACTCCAGCAGATGCATGTAACACTCAGCAGATGCATGTAACACTCAGCAGATGCATGTAACACTCAGCAGATGCATGTAACACTCAGCATATGCATGTAACACTCAGCAGATGCATGTAACACTCAGCAGATGCATGTAACACTCAGCAGGATGCATGTAACACTCAGCAGATGCATGTAACACTCAGGCAGATGCATGTAACACTCCAGCAGATGCATGTAAACTCAGCACATGCATGTAAAACTCAGACAGATGCATGTAACACTCAGCAGATGCATGTAAACTACACTCAGCAGATGCATGTAGAAACCTCAGAAGATGCATGTAACACTCGCAGATGCATGTAACTCTCAGCAGATGCATGTAATCACTCTAGCAGATGCATGTGAAAAACTCAGCAGAGTGCATGTAATCACTCAGCAGATGCATGTACACTCAGCAGATGCATTAGATGCAGTACACAATGCAGATGCATGTAACACTCACAGATGCATGTAAGCACTCCACAGATGCATGTAATCACTCAGCAGATGCATGTAACACTCAGCTTGATGCATGTAACACTCAGCAGATGCATGTTACACTCAGCAGATGCATGTAACACTCAGCAGATGCATGTAACACTCAGCAGATGCATGTAACACTCCAGCAGATGCATGTAACACTCTAGCAGATGCATGTAACACTCCAGCAGATGCATGTAAAACTCAGCAGATGCATGTAACACTCCAGCAGGTGCATGGAACACTCCAGCAGGTGCATGGAACACTCAGCAGATGCATGTAACACTCCAGCAGATGCATGTAACACTCAGCAAATGCATGTAACACTCAGCAGATGCATGTAACACTCCAGCAGATGCATGTAACACTCAGCAGATGCATGTAACACTCAGCAGATGCATGTAACACTCAGCAGATGCATGTAACACTCAGCAGATGCATGTAACACTCCAGCAGATGCATGTAACACTCAGCAGATGCATGTAACACTCAGCAGATGCATGTAAAACTCAGCAGATGCATGTTACACTCAGCAGATGCATGTAACACTCAGCAGATGCATGTAACACTCAGCATATGTATGTAACACTCAGCAGATACATGTAACTCTCCAGCAGATGCATGTAACACTCAGCAGATGTATGTAACACTCCAGCAGATGCATGTAACACTCTAGCAGATGCATGTAACACTCAGCAGATACATGTAACACTCAGCAGATGCATGTAACACTCAGCAGATACATGTAACACTCCAGCAGATGCATGTAACACTCCAGCAGATGCATGTAACACTCAGCAGATGCATGTAACACTCAGCAGATGCATGTAACACTCAGCAGATACATGTAACACTCAGCAGATACATGTAACACTCCAGCAGATGCATGTAACACTCAGCAGATGTATGTAACACTCAGCAGATGCATGTAACACTCCAGCAGATGCATGTAACACTCCAGCAGATGCATGTAACACTCAGCAGATGCATGTAACACTCAGCAGATGCATGTAACACTCAGCAGATACATGTAACACTCCAGCAGATGCATGTAACACTCAGCAGATGCATGTAACACTCAGCAGATGCATGTAACACTCAGCAGATGCATGTAACACTCAGCAGATGCATGTAACACTCAGCAGATGCATGTAACACTCCAGCAGATGTATGTAAAACTCAGCAGATGCATGTAACACTCAGCAGATGCATGTAACACTCAGCAGATGCATGTAACACTCAGCAGATGCATGTAACACTCCAGCAGGTGCATGTAACACTCAGCAGATGCATGTAACACTCAGCAGATGCATGTAACACTCAGCAGATGTATGTAAAACTCAGCAGATGCATGTAACACTCAGCAGATGCATGTAACACTCAGCAGATGCATGTAACATTCAGCAGATGCATGTAAAACTCAGCAGATTCATGTAACACTCAGCAGATGCATGTAACACTCCAGCAGATGCATGTAACACTCAGCAGATGTATGTAACACTCCAGCAGATGCATGTAACACTCCAGCAGATGCATGTAACACTCCAGCAGATGCATGTAACACTCCAGCAGATTCATGTAACACTCCAGCAGATGCATGTAACACTCCAGCAGATTCATGTAACACTCAGCAGATGCATGTAACACTCCAGCAGATGCATGTAACACTCAGCAGATGCATGTAACACTCCAGCAGATGCATGTAACACTCAGCAGATGTATGTAACACTCCAGCAGATGCATGTAACACTCAGCAGATGCATGTAACACTCCAGCAGATGCATGTAACACTCAGCAGATGCATGTAACACTCCAGCAGATGCATGTAACACTCAGCAGATGTATGTAACACTCCAGCAGATGCATGTAACACTCAGCAGATGCACGTAACACTCAGCAGATACATGTAACACTCAGCAGATGCATGTAACACTCCAGCAGATGCATGTAACACTCAGCAGATGCATGTAACACTCCAGCAGATGCATGTAACACTCAGCAGATGCATGTAACACTCCAGCAGATGCATGTAACACTCAGCAGATGCATGTAACACTCCAGCAGATGCATGTAACACTCAGCAGATGCATGTAACACTCAGCAGATGCATGTAACACTCAGCAGATGCATGTAACACTCAGCAGATGCATGTAACACTCCAGCAGATGCATGTAACACTCAGCAGATGCATGTAACACTCAGCAGATGCATGTAACACTCCAGCAGATGCATGTAACACTCAGCAGATGCATGTAACACTCAGCAGATACATGTAACACTCCAGCAGATGCATGTAAAACTCAGCAGATGCATGTAACACTCAGCAGATGCATGTAACACTCCAGCAGATGCATGTAACACTCAGCAGATGCATGTAACACTCAGCAGATGCATGTAACACTCCAGCAGATGCATGTAACACTCAGCAGATGCATGTAACACTCAGCAGATACATGTAACACTCAGCAGATGCATGTAACACTCAGCAGATGCATGTAACACTCCAGCAGATGCATGTAACACTCAGCAGATACATGTAACACTCAGCAGATGCATGTAACACTCCAGCAGATGCATGTAACACTCAGCAGATGCATGTAACACTCCAGCAGATGCATGTAAAACTCAGCAGATACATGTAACACTCAGCAGATGCATGTAACACTCCAGCAGATGCATGTAACACTCAGCAGATGCATGTAACACTCAGCAGATGCATGTAACACTCCAGCAGATGCATGTAACACTCAGCAGATACATGTAACACTCAGCAGATGCATGTAACTCTCCAGCAGATGCATGTAACACCCAGCAGATGCATGTAAAACTCAGCAGATGCATGTAACACTCCAGCAGGTGCATGTAACACTCAGCAGATGCATGTAACACTAAGCAGATGCATGTAACACTCCAGCAGATGCATGTAACACTCAGCAGATGCATGTAACACTCAGCAGATGCATGTAACACTCCAGCAGATGCATGTAACACTCCAGCAGATGCATGTAACACTCCAGCAGATGCATGTAACACTCCAGCAGATGCATGTAACACTCAGCAGATGCATGTAACACTCCAGCAGATGCATGTAACACTCAGCAGATGCATGTAACACTCAGCAGATGCATGTAACACTCAGCAGATGCATGTAACACTCCAGCAGATGCATGTAACACTCTAGCAGATGCATGTAACACTCCAGCAGATGCATGTAAAACTCAGCAGATGCATGTAACACTCCAGCAGGTGCATGGAACACTCCAGCAGGTGCATGTAACACTCAGCAGATGCATGTAACACTCCAGCAGATGCATGTAACACTCAGCAAATGCATGTAACACTCAGCAGATGCATGTAACACTCCAGCAGATGCATGTAAAACTCAGCAGATGCATGTAACACTCAGCAGATGCATGTAACACTCCAGCAGTTGCATGTAACACTCAGCAGATGCATGTAACACTCAGCAGATGCATGTAACACTCAGCAGATGCATGTAACACTCAGCAGATGCATGTAACACTCCAGCAGATGCATGTAACACTCAGCAGATGCATGTAACACTCAGCAGATGCATGTAACACTCCAGCAGATGCATGTAACACTCAGCAGATGCATGTAACACTCAGCAGATGCATGTAACACTCAGCAGATGCATGTAACACTCCAGCAGATGCATGTAACACTCAGCAGATGCATGTAACACTCAGCAGATGCATGTAACACTCAGCAGATGCATGTAACACTCAGCAGATGCATGTAACACTCCAGCAGATGCATGTAACACTCCAGCAGATGCATGTAACACTCAGCAGATGCATGTAACACTCAGCAGATGCATGTAACACTCAGCAGATGCATGTAACACTCAGCAGATGCATGTAACACTCAGCAGATGCATGTAACACTCAGCAGATGTATGTAACACTCCAGCAGATGCATGTAACACTCAGCAGATGCATGTAACACTCCAGCAGATGCATGTAACACTCAGCAGATGCATGTAACACTCCAGCAGATGCATGTAACACTCAGCAGATGCATGTAACACTCCAGCAGATGCATGTAACACTCAGCAGATGCATGTAACACTCCAGCAGATGCATGTAACACTCAGCAGATGCATGTAACACTCAGCAGATGCATGTAACACTCAGCAGATGCATGTAACACTCAGCAGATGCATGTAACACTCCAGCAGATGCATGTAACACTCAGCAGATGCATGTAACACTCAGCAGATGCATGTAACACTCCAGCAGATGCATGTAACACTCAGCAGATGCATGTAACACTCAGCAGATACATGTAACACTCCAGCAGATGCATGTAAAACTCAGCAGATGCATGTAACACTCAGCAGATGCATGTAACACTCCAGCAGATGCATGTAACACTCAGCAGATGCATGTAACACTCAGCAGATGCATGTAACACTCAGCAGATGCATGTAACACTCAGCAGATGCATGTAACACTCCAGCAGATGCATGTAACACTCAGCAGATACATGTAACACTCAGCAGATACATGTAACACTCCAGCAGATGCATGTAAAACTCAGCAGATACATGTAACACTCAGCATATGCATGTAACACTCCAGCAGATGCATGTAACACTCAGCAGATGCATGTAACACTCAGCAGATGCATGTAACACTCAGCAGATGCATGTAACACTCCAGCAGGTGCATGTAACACTCAGCAGATGCATGTAACACTCAGCAGATACATGTAACACTCAGCAGATGCATGTAACACTCCAGCAGATGCATGTAACACTCAGCAGATGCATGTAACACTCAGCAGATGCATGTAACACTCAGCAGATGCATGTAACACTCCAGCAGATGCATGTAACACTCTAGCAGATGCATGTAACACTCAGCAGATACATGTAACACTCAGCAGATGCATGTAACACTCAGCAGATGCATGTAACACTCCAGCAGATGCATGTAACACTCAGCAGATACATGTAACACTCAGCAGATGCATGTAACACTCCAGCAGATGCATGTAACACTCAGCAGATGCATGTAACACTCCAGCAGATGCATGTAAAACTCAGCAGATACATGTAACACTCAGCAGATGCATGTAACACTCCAGCAGATGCATGTAACACTCAGCAGATGCATGTAACACTCAGCAGATGCATGTAACACTCCAGCAGATGCATGTAACACTCAGCAGATACATGTAACACTCAGCAGATGCATGTAACTCTCCAGCAGATGCATGTAACACCCAGCAGATGCATGTAAAACTCAGCAGATGCATGTAACACTCCAGCAGGTGCATGTAACACTCAGCAGATGCATGTAACACTAAGCAGATGCATGTAACACTCCAGCAGATGCATGTAACACTCAGCAGATGCATGTAACACTCAGCAGATGCATGTAACACTCCAGCAGATGCATGTAACACTCCAGCAGATGCATGTAACACTCCAGCAGATGCATGTAACACTCCAGCAGATGCATGTAACACTCAGCAGATGCATGTAACACTCCAGCAGATGCATGTAACACTCAGCAGATGCATGTAACACTCAGCAGATGCATGTAACACTCAGCAGATGCATGTAACACTCCAGCAGATGCATGTAACACTCTAGCAGATGCATGTAACACTCCAGCAGATGCATGTAAAACTCAGCAGATGCATGTAACACTCCAGCAGGTGCATGGAACACTCCAGCAGGTGCATGTAACACTCAGCAGATGCATGTAACACTCCAGCAGATGCATGTAACACTCAGCAAATGCATGTAACACTCAGCAGATGCATGTAACACTCCAGCAGATGCATGTAACACTCAGCAGATGCATGTAACACTCAGCAGATGCATGTAACACTCCAGCAGATGCATGTAACACTCAGCAGATGCATGTAACACTCAGCAGATGCATGTAACACTCAGCAGATGCATGTAACACTCAGCAGATGCATGTAACACTCCAGCAGATGCATGTAACACTCAGCAGATGCATGTAACACTCAGCAGATGCATGTAACACTCCAGCAGATGCATGTAACACTCAGCAGATGCATGTAACACTCAGCAGATGCATGTAACACTCAGCAGATGCATGTAACACTCCAGCAGATGCATGTAACACTCAGCAGATGCATGTAACACTCAGCAGATGCATGTAACACTCAGCAGATGCATGTAACACTCAGCAGATGCATGTAACACTCCAGCAGATGCATGTAACACTCCAGCAGATGCATGTAACACTCAGCAGATGCATGTAACACTCAGCAGATGCATGTAACACTCAGCAGATGCATGTAACACTCAGCAGATGCATGTAACACTCAGCAGATGCATGTAACACTCAGCAGATGTATGTAACACTCCAGCAGATGCATGTAACACTCAGCAGATGCATGTAACACTCCAGCAGATGCATGTAACACTCAGCAGATGCATGTAACACTCCAGCAGATGCATGTAACACTCAGCAGATGCATGTAACACTCCAGCAGATGCATGTAACACTCAGCAGATGCATGTAACACTCCAGCAGATGCATGTAACACTCAGCAGATGCATGTAACACTCAGCAGATGCATGTAACACTCAGCAGATGCATGTAACACTCAGCAGATGCATGTAACACTCCAGCAGATGCATGTAACACTCAGCAGATGCATGTAACACTCAGCAGATGCATGTAACACTCCAGCAGATGCATGTAACACTCAGCAGATGCATGTAACACTCAGCAGATACATGTAACACTCCAGCAGATGCATGTAAAACTCAGCAGATGCATGTAACACTCAGCAGATGCATGTAACACTCCAGCAGATGCATGTAACACTCAGCAGATGCATGTAACACTCAGCAGATGCATGTAACACTCAGCAGATGCATGTAACACTCAGCAGATGCATGTAACACTCCAGCAGATGCATGTAACACTCAGCAGATACATGTAACACTCAGCAGATACATGTAACACTCCAGCAGATGCATGTAAAACTCAGCAGATACATGTAACACTCAGCATATGCATGTAACACTCCAGCAGATGCATGTAACACTCAGCAGATGCATGTAACACTCAGCAGATGCATGTAACACTCAGCAGATGCATGTAACACTCCAGCAGGTGCATGTAACACTCAGCAGATGCATGTAACACTCAGCAGATACATGTAACACTCAGCAGATGCATGTAACACTCCAGCAGATGCATGTAACACTCAGCAGATGCATGTAACACTCCAGCAGATGCATGTAAAACTCAGCAGATACATGTAACACTCAGCAGATGCATGTAACACTCCAGCAGATGCATGTAACACTCAGCAGATGCATGTAACACTCAGCAGATGCATGTAACACTCCAGCAGATGCATGTAACACTCAGCAGATACATGTAACACTCAGCAGATGCATGTAACTCTCCAGCAGATGCATGTAACACCCAGCAGATGCATGTAAAACTCAGCAGATGCATGTAACACTCCAGCAGGTGCATGTAACACTCAGCAGATGCATGTAACACTAAGCAGATGCATGTAACACTCCAGCAGATGCATGTAACACTCAGCAGATGCATGTAACACTCAGCAGATGTATGTAACACTCAGCATATGTATGTAACACTCCAGCAGATGCATGTAACACTCAGCAGATACATGTAACACTCCAGCAGATGCATGTAACACTCCAGCAGATGCATGTAACACTCAGCAGATGCATGTAACACTCAGCAGATGCATGTAACACTCAGCAGATACATGTAACACTCAGCAGATACATGTAACACTCCAGCAGATGCATGTAACACTCAGCAGATGTATGTAACACTCAGCAGATGCATGTAACACTCCAGCAGATGCATGTAACACTCCAGCAGATGCATGTAACACTCAGCAGATGCATGTAACACTCAGCAGATGCATGTAACACTCAGCAGATACATGTAACACTCCAGCAGATGCATGTAACACTCAGCAGATGCATGTAACACTCAGCAGATGCATGTAACACTCAGCAGATGCATGTAACACTCAGCAGATGCATGTAACACTCAGCAGATGCATGTAACACTCCAGCAGATGTATGTAAAACTCAGCAGATGCATGTAACACTCAGCAGATGCATGTAACACTCAGCAGATGCATGTAACACTCAGCAGATGCATGTAACACTCCAGCAGGTGCATGTAACACTCAGCAGATGCATGTAACACTCAGCAGATGCATGTAACACTCAGCAGATGTATGTAAAACTCAGCAGATGCATGTAACACTCAGCAGATGCATGTAACACTCAGCAGATGCATGTAACATTCAGCAGATGCATGTAAAACTCAGCAGATTCATGTAACACTCAGCAGATGCATGTAACACTCCAGCAGATGCATGTAACACTCAGCAGATGTATGTAACACTCCAGCAGATGCATGTAACACTCCAGCAGATGCATGTAACACTCCAGCAGATGCATGTAACACTCCAGCAGATTCATGTAACACTCCAGCAGATGCATGTAACACTCCAGCAGATTCATGTAACACTCAGCAGATGCATGTAACACTCCAGCAGATGCATGTAACACTCAGCAGATGCATGTAACACTCCAGCAGATGCATGTAACACTCAGCAGATGTATGTAACACTCCAGCAGATGCATGTAACACTCAGCAGATGCATGTAACACTCCAGCAGATGCATGTAACACTCAGCAGATGCATGTAACACTCCAGCAGATGCATGTAACACTCAGCAGATGTATGTAACACTCCAGCAGATGCATGTAACACTCAGCAGATGCACGTAACACTCAGCAGATACATGTAACACTCAGCAGATGCATGTAACACTCCAGCAGATGCATGTAACACTCAGCAGATGCATGTAACACTCCAGCAGATGCATGTAACACTCAGCAGATGCATGTAACACTCCAGCAGATGCATGTAACACTCAGCAGATGCATGTAACACTCCAGCAGATGCATGTAACACTCAGCAGATGCATGTAACACTCAGCAGATGCATGTAACACTCAGCAGATGCATGTAACACTCAGCAGATGCATGTAACACTCCAGCAGATGCATGTAACACTCAGCAGATGCATGTAACACTCAGCAGATGCATGTAACACTCCAGCAGATGCATGTAACACTCAGCAGATGCATGTAACACTCAGCAGATACATGTAACACTCCAGCAGATGCATGTAAAACTCAGCAGATGCATGTAACACTCAGCAGATGCATGTAACACTCCAGCAGATGCATGTAACACTCAGCAGATGCATGTAACACTCAGCAGATGCATGTAACACTCCAGCAGATGCATGTAACACTCAGCAGATGCATGTAACACTCAGCAGATACATGTAACACTCAGCAGATGCATGTAACACTCAGCAGATGCATGTAACACTCCAGCAGATGCATGTAACACTCAGCAGATACATGTAACACTCAGCAGATGCATGTAACACTCCAGCAGATGCATGTAACACTCAGCAGATGCATGTAACACTCCAGCAGATGCATGTAAAACTCAGCAGATACATGTAACACTCAGCAGATGCATGTAACACTCCAGCAGATGCATGTAACACTCAGCAGATGCATGTAACACTCAGCAGATGCATGTAACACTCCAGCAGATGCATGTAACACTCAGCAGATACATGTAACACTCAGCAGATGCATGTAACTCTCCAGCAGATGCATGTAACACCCAGCAGATGCATGTAAAACTCAGCAGATGCATGTAACACTCCAGCAGGTGCATGTAACACTCAGCAGATGCATGTAACACTAAGCAGATGCATGTAACACTCCAGCAGATGCATGTAACACTCAGCAGATGCATGTAACACTCAGCAGATGCATGTAACACTCCAGCAGATGCATGTAACACTCCAGCAGATGCATGTAACACTCCAGCAGATGCATGTAACACTCCAGCAGATGCATGTAACACTCAGCAGATGCATGTAACACTCCAGCAGATGCATGTAACACTCAGCAGATGCATGTAACACTCAGCAGATGCATGTAACACTCAGCAGATGCATGTAACACTCCAGCAGATGCATGTAACACTCCAGCAGATGCATGTAACACTCCAGCAGATGCATGTAAAACTCAGCAGATGCATGTAACACTCCAGCAGGTGCATGGAACACTCCAGCAGGTGCATGTAACACTCAGCAGATGCATGTAACACTCCAGCAGATGCATGTAACACTCAGCAAATGCATGTAACACTCAGCAGATGCATGTAACACTCCAGCAGATGCATGTAACACTCAGCAGATGCATGTAACACTCAGCAGATGCATGTAACACTCCAGCAGATGCATGTAACACTCAGCAGATGCATGTAACACTCAGCAGATGCATGTAACACTCAGCAGATGCATGTAACACTCAGCAGATGCATGTAACACTCCAGCAGATGCATGTAACACTCAGCAGATGCATGTAACACTCAGCAGATGCATGTAACACTCCAGCAGATGCATGTAACACTCAGCAGATGCATGTAACACTCAGCAGATGCATGTAACACTCAGCAGATGCATGTAACACTCCAGCAGATGCATGTAACACTCAGCAGATGCATGTAACACTCAGCAGATGCATGTAACACTCAGCAGATGCATGTAACACTCAGCAGATGCATGTAACACTCCAGCAGATGCATGTAACACTCCAGCAGATGCATGTAACACTCAGCAGATGCATGTAACACTCAGCAGATGCATGTAACACTCAGCAGATGCATGTAACACTCAGCAGATGCATGTAACACTCAGCAGATGCATGTAACACTCAGCAGATGTATGTAACACTCCAGCAGATGCATGTAACACTCAGCAGATGCATGTAACACTCCAGCAGATGCATGTAACACTCAGCAGATGCATGTAACACTCCAGCAGATGCATGTAACACTCAGCAGATGCATGTAACACTCCAGCAGATGCATGTAACACTCAGCAGATGCATGTAACACTCCAGCAGATGCATGTAACACTCAGCAGATGCATGTAACACTCAGCAGATGCATGTAACACTCAGCAGATGCATGTAACACTCAGCAGATGCATGTAACACTCAGCAATTGCATGTACACTCAGCAGATGCATGTAACACTCAGCAGATGCATGTAACACTCCAGCAGATGCATGTAACACTCAGCAGATGCATGTAACACTCAGCAGATACATGTAACACTCCAGCAGATGCATGTAAAACTCAGCAGATGCATGTAACACTCAGCAGATGCATGTAACACTCCAGCAGATGCATGTAACACTCAGCAGATGCATGTAACACTCAGCAGATGCATGTAACACTCAGCAGATGCATGTAACACTCAGCAGATGCATGTAACACTCCAGCAGATGCATGTAACACTCAGCAGATACATGTAACACTCAGCAGATACATGTAACACTCCAGCAGATGCATGTAAAACTCAGCAGATACATGTAACACTCAGCA
Organism: Bombina bombina; assembly: GCF_027579735.1. Lineage (NCBI taxonomy): Eukaryota > Metazoa > Chordata > Amphibia > Anura > Bombinatoridae > Bombina > Bombina bombina. The sequence goes on from NC_069507.1 coordinate 252,334,632, forward strand.
TATGCATGTAACACTCCAGCAGATGCATGTAACACTCAGCAGATGCATGTAACACTCAGCAGATGCATGTAACACTCAGCAGATGCATGTAACACTCCAGCAGGTGCATGTAACACTCAGCAGATGCATGTAACACTCAGCAGATACATGTAACACTCAGCAGATGCATGTAACACTCCAGCAGATGCATGTAACACTCAGCAGATGCATGTAACACTCAGCAGATGCATGTAACACTCAGCAGATGCATGTAACACTCCAGCAGATGCATGTAACACTCTAGCAGATGCATGTAACACTCCAGCAGATGCATGTAAAACTCAGCAGATGCATGTAACACTCCAGCAGGTGCATGGAACACTCCAGCAGGTGCATGTAACACTCAGCAGATGCATGTAACACTCCAGCAGATGCATGTAACACTCAGCAAATGCATGTAACACTCAGCAGATGCATGTAACACTCCAGCAGATGCATGTAACACTCCGCAGATGCATGTAACACTCAGCAGATGCATGTAACACTCAGCAGATGCATGTAAAACTCAGCAGATGCATGTTACACTCAGCAGATGCATGTAACACTCAGCAGATGCATGTAAGACTCAGCAGATGCATGTAACACTCCAACAGATGCATGTAACACTCAGCAGATGCATGTAACACTCAGCAGATGCATGTAACACTCCAGCAGATGCATGTAACACTCCAGCAGATGCATGTAAAACTCAGCAGATGCATGTAACACTCAGCAGATGCATGTAACACTCAGCAGATGCATGTAACACTCAGCAGATGCATGTAACACTCCAGCAGGTGCATGTAACACTCAGCAGATGCATGTAACACTCAGCAGATGCATGTAACACTCAGCAGATGCATGTAACACTCAGCAGATACATGTAACACTCAGCAGATACATGTAACTCTCCAGCAGATGCATGTAACACTCAGCAGATGTATGTAACACTCCAGCAGATGCATGTAACACTCAGCAGATGCATGTAACACTCAGCAGATACATGTAACACTCCAGCAGATGCATGTAACACTCAGCAGATGCATGTAACACTCAGCAGATACATGTAACACTCCAGCAGATGCATGTAACACTCAGCAGATGCATGTAACACTCAGCAGATGCATGTAACACTCAGCAGATGCATGTAACACTCAGCAGATGCATGTAACACTCAGCAGATGCATGTAACACTCCAGCAGATGCATGTAAAACTCAGCAGATTCATGTAACACTCATTAGATGCATGTAACACTCCAGCAGATGCATGTAACACTCAGCAGATTCATGTAACACTCTAGCAGATGCATGTAACACTCAGCAGATGCATGTAACACTCAGCAGATGCATGTAACACTCCAGCAGATGCATGTAACACTCCAGCAGATGCATGTAACACTCCAGCAGATGCATGTAAAACTCAGCATATGCATGTAACACTCCAGCAGATGCATGTAACACTCAGAAGATGCATGTAACACTCAGCAGATGCATGTAACACTCAGCAGATGCATGTAACACTCAGCAGATGCATGTAACACTCAGCAGATGCATGTAACACTCCAGCAGATGCATGTAACACTCAGCAGATGCATGTAACACTCAGCAGATGCATGTAACACTCAGCAGATGCATGTAACACTCAGCAGATGTATGTAAAACTCAGCAGATGCATGTAACACTCAGCAGATGCATGTAACACTCAGAAGATGCATGTAACACTCAGCAGATTCATGTAACACTCAGCAGATGCATGTAACACTCCAGCAGATACATGTAACACTCCAGCAGATGCATGTAAAACTCAGCATATGCATGTAACACTCCAGCAGATGCATGTAACACTCAGAAGATGCATGTAACACTCAGCAGATGCATGTAACACTCAGCAGATGCATGTAACACTCAGCAGATGCATGTAACATTCAGCAGATGCATGTAACACTCAGCAGATGCATGTAACACTCAGCAGATACATGTAACACTCAGCAGATACATGTAACACTCAGCAGATGCATGTAACACTCAGCAGATGCATGTAACACTCAGCAGATGCATGACACACTCCAGCAGATATATGTAAAACTCAGCAGATGCATGTAAAACTCAGCAGATGCATGTAACACTCAGCAGATGCATGTAACACTCCAGCAGATGCATGTAACACTCAGCAGATGCATGTAACACTCAGCAGATGCATGTAACACTCCAGCAGATGCATGTAACACTCTAGCAGATGCATGTAAAACTCAGCATATGCATGTAACACTCCAGCAGATGCATGTAACACTCAGCAGATGCATGTAACACTCAGCAGATGCATGTAACACTCCAGCAGATGCATGTAACACTCCAGCAGATGCATGTAACACTCAGCAGATGCATGTAACACTCAGCAGATGCATGTAACACTCCAGCAGATGCATGTAACACTCAGCAGATGCATGTAACACTCAGCATATGCATGTAACACTCCAGCAGATGCATGTAACACTCAGCAGATGCATGTAACACTCAGCAGATGCATGTAACACTCAGCAGATGCATGTAACACTCAGCATATGTATGTAACACTCAGCATATGTATGTAACACTCCAGCAGATGCATGTAACACTCAGCAGATGCATGTAACACTCAGCAGATGCATGTAACACTCAGCAGATGCATGTAACACTCAGCAGATGCATGTAAAACTCAGCAGATGCATGTAAAACTCAGCAGATGCATGTAACACTCAGCAGATGCATGTAACACTCAGCAGATGCATGTAACACTCAGCAGATGCATGTAACACTCAGCAGATGCATGTAACACTCAGCAGATGCATGTAAAACTCAGCAGATGCATGTAACACTCAGCAGATGCATGTAACACTCAGCAGATGCATGTAACACTCAGCAGATGCATGTAAAACTCAGCAGATGCATGTAACACTCAGCAGATGCATGTAACACTCCAGCAGATGCATTAGATGCATGTAACACTCAGCAGATGCATGTAACACTCAGCAGATACATGTAACACTCCAGCAGATGCATGTAACACTCAGCAGATGCATGTAACACTCCAGCAGATGCATGTAACACTCAGCAGATGCATGTAACACTCAGCAGATACATGTAACACTCCATCAGATGCATGTAACACTCAGCAGATGCATGTAACACTCAGCAGATGCATGTAACACTCAGCAGATGCATGTAAAACTCAGCAGATGCATGTAACACTCAGCAGATGCATGTAACACTCAGCAGATGCATGTAACACTCAGCAGATGCATGTAAAACTCAGCAGATGCATGTAACACTCAGCAGATGCATGTAACACTCCAGCAGATGCATGTAACACTCAGCAGATGCATGTAACATTCAGCAGATGCATGTAACACTCAGCAGATGCATGTAACACTCAGCAGATACATGTAACACTCAGCAGATACATGTAACACTCAGCAGATGCATGTAACACTCAGCAGATGCATGTAACACTCAGCAGATGCATGACACACTCCAGCAGATATATGTAAAACTCAGCAGATGCATGTAAAACTCAGCAGATGCATGTAACACTCAGCAGATGCATGTAACACTCCAGCAGATGCATGTAACACTCAGCAGATGCATGTAACACTCAGCAGATGCATGTAACACTCCAGCAGATGCATGTAACACTCTAGCAGATGCATGTAAAACTCAGCATATGCATGTAACACTCCAGCAGATGCATGTAACACTCAGCAGATGCATGTAACACTCAGCAGATGCATGTAACACTCCAGCAGATGCATGTAACACTCCAGCAGATGCATGTAACACTCAGCAGATGCATGTAACACTCAGCAGATGCATGTAACACTCCAGCAGATGCATGTAACACTCAGCAGATGCATGTAACACTCAGCATATGTATGTAACACTCCAGCAGATGCATGTAAAACTCAGCAGATGTATGTAACACTCAGCATATGTATGTAACACTCCAGCAGATGCATGTAACACTCAGCAGATGCATGTAACACTCAGCAGATGCATGTAACACTCAGCAGATGCATGTAACACTCAGCAGATGCATGTAACACTCAGCAGATGCATGTAAAACTCAGCAGATGCATGTAAAACTCAGCAGATGCATGTAACACTCCAGCAGATGCATGTAACACTCAGCAGATGCATGTAACACTCAGAAGATGCATGTAACACTCAGCAGATTCATGTAACACTCAGCAGATGCATGTAACACTCCAGCAGATACATGTAACACTCCAGCAGATGCATGTAAAACTCAGCATATGCATGTAACACTCCAGCAGATGCATGTAACACTCAGAAGATGCATGTAACACTCAGCAGATACATGTAACACTCCAGCAGATGCATGTAAAACTCAGCATATGCATGTAACACTCCAGCAGATGCATGTAACACTCAGAAGATGCATGTAACACTCAGCAGATGCATGTAACACTCAGCAGATGCATGTAACACTCAGCAGATGCATGTAACATTCAGCAGATGCATGTAACACTCAGCAGATGCATGTAACACTCAGCAGATACATGTAACACTCAGCAGATACATGTAACACTCAGCAGATGCATGTAACACTCAGCAGATGCATGTAACACTCAGCAGATGCATGACACACTCCAGCAGATATATGTAAAACTCAGCAGATGCATGTAAAACTCAGCAGATGCATGTAACACTCAGCAGATGCATGTAACACTCCAGCAGATGCATGTAACACTCAGCAGATGCATGTAACACTCAGCAGATGCATGTAACACTCCAGCAGATGCATGTAACACTCTAGCAGATGCATGTAAAACTCAGCATATGCATGTAACACTCCAGCAGATGCATGTAACACTCAGCAGATGCATGTAACACTCAGCAGATGCATGTAACACTCCAGCAGATGCATGTAACACTCCAGCAGATGCATGTAACACTCAGCAGATGCATGTAACACTCAGCAGATGCATGTAACACTCCAGCAGATGCATGTAACACTCAGCAGATGCATGTAACACTCAGCATATGTATGTAACACTCCAGCAGATGCATGTAACACTCAGCAGATGCATGTAACACTCAGCAGATGCATGTAACACTCAGCAGATGCATGTAACACTCAGCATATGTATGTAACACTCAGCATATGTATGTAACACTCCAGCAGATGCATGTAACACTCAGCAGATGCATGTAACACTCAGCAGATGCATGTAACACTCAGCAGATGCATGTAACACTCAGCAGATGCATGTAAAACTCAGCAGATGCATGTAAAACTCAGCAGATGCATGTAACACTCAGCAGATGCATGTAACACTCAGCAGATGCATGTAACACTCAGCAGATGCATGTAACACTCAGCAGATGCATGTAACACTCAGCAGATGCATGTAAAACTCAGCAGATGCATGTAACACTCAGCAGATGCATGTAACACTCAGCAGATGCATGTAACACTCAGCAGATGCATGTAACACTCAGCAGATGCATGTAACACTCAGCAGATGCATGTAACACTCCAGCAGATGCATTAGATGCATGTAACACTCAGCAGATGCATGTAACACTCAGCAGATACATGTAACACTCCAGCAGATGCATGTAACACTCAGCAGATGCATGTAACACTCCAGCAGATGCATGTAACACTCAGCAGATGCATGTAACACTCAGCAGATACATGTAACACTCCATCAGATGCATGTAACACTCAGCAGATGCATGTAACACTCAGCAGATGCATGTAACACTCAGCAGATGCATGTAAAACTCAGCAGATGCATGTAACACTCAGCAGATGCATGTAACACTCAGCAGATGCATGTAACACTCAGCAGATGCATGTAAAACTCAGCAGATGCATGTAACACTCAGCAGATGCATGTAACACTCCAGCAGATGCATGTAACACTCAGCAGATGCATGTAACACTCAGCAGATGCATGTAACACTCAGCAGATGCATGTAACACTCAGCAGATACATGTAACACTCAGCAGATACATGTAACACTCAGCAGATGCATGTAACACTCAGCAGATGCATGTAACACTCAGCAGATGCATGACACACTCCAGCAGATATATGTAAAACTCAGCAGATGCATGTAAAACTCAGCAGATGCATGTAACACTCAGCAGATGCATGTAACACTCCAGCAGATGCATGTAACACTCAGCAGATGCATGTAACACTCAGCAGATGCATGTAACACTCCAGCAGATGCATGTAACACTCTAGCAGATGCATGTAAAACTCAGCATATGCATGTAACACTCCAGCAGATGCATGTAACACTCAGCAGATGCATGTAACACTCAGCAGATGCATGTAACACTCCAGCAGATGCATGTAACACTCCAGCAGATGCATGTAACACTCAGCAGATGCATGTAACACTCAGCAGATGCATGTAACACTCCAGCAGATGCATGTAACACTCAGCAGATGCATGTAACACTCAGCATATGTATGTAACACTCCAGCAGATGCATGTAAAACTCAGCAGATGTATGTAACACTCAGCATATGTATGTAACACTCCAGCAGATGCATGTAACACTCAGCAGATGCATGTAACACTCAGCAGATGCATGTAACACTCAGCAGATGCATGTAACACTCAGCAGATGCATGTAACACTCAGCAGATGCATGTAAAACTCAGCAGATGCATGTAAAACTCAGCAGATGCATGTAACACTCAGCAGATGCATGTAACACTCAGCAGATGCATGTAACACTCAGCAGATGCATGTAACACTCAGCAGATGCATGTAACACTCAGCAGATGCATGTAAAACTCAGCAGATGCATGTAACACTCAGCAGATGCATGTAACACTCAGCAGATGCATGTAACACTCAGCAGATGCATGTAAAACTCAGCAGATGCATGTAACACTCAGCAGATGCATGTAACACTCCAGCAGATGCATTAGATGCATGTAACACTCAGCAGATGCATGTAACACTCAGCAGATACATGTAACACTCCAGCAGATGCATGTAACACTCAGCAGATGCATGTAACACTCCAGCAGATGCATGTAACACTCAGCAGATGCATGTAACACTCAGCAGATACATGTAACACTCCATCAGATGCATGTAACACTCAGCAGATGCATGTAACACTCAGCAGATGCATGTAACACTCAGCAGATGCATGTAAAACTCAGCAGATGCATGTAACACTCAGCAGATGCATGTAACACTCAGCAGATGCATGTAACACTCAGCAGATGCATGTAAAACTCAGCAGATGCATGTAACACTCAGCAGATGCATGTAACACTCCAGCAGATGCATGTAACACTCAGCAGATGCATGTAACACTCAGCAGATGCATGTAACACTCCAGCAGATGCATGTAACACTCCAGCAGATGCATGTAACACTCAGCAGATGCATGTAACACTCAGCAGATGCATGTAACACTCCAGCAGATGTATGTAAAACTCAGCAGATGCATGTAAAACTCAGCAGATGCATGTAAAACTCAGCAGATGCATGTAACACTCCATCAGATGCATGTAACACTCAGCAGATGCATGTAAAGCTCAGCAGATGCACGTAACACTCAGCAGATGCATGTAACACTCCAGCAGATGCATGTAACACTCAGCAGATGCATGTAAAGCTCAGCAGATGCACGTAACACTCAGCAGATGCATGTAACACTCCAGCAGATGCATTAGATGCATGTAACACTCAGCAGATGTATGTAACACTCCAGCAGATGCATGTAACACTCCAGCAGATGCATGTAACTCTCAGCAGATGCATGCAACACTCAGCAGATGCATGTAACACTCCAGCAGTTGTATGTAACACTCAGCAGATGCATGTAACACTCAGCAGATGCATGTAACACTCCAGCAGATGCATGTAAAACTCAGCAGATGCATGTAAAACTCCAGCAGATGCATGTGACTCTCAGCAGATGCATGTAACACTCCAGCAGATGCATGTAACACTCAGCAGATGCATGTAACACTCAGCAGATGCATGTAACACTCAGCAGATGCATGTAACACTCAGCAGATGCATGTAACACTCCAGCAGATGCATGTAACACTCCAGCAGATGCATGTAACAATCCAGCAGATGCATGTAACACTCAGCAGATGCATGTAACACTCAGCAGATGCATGTAACACTCAGCAGATACATGTAACACTCAGCAGATGCATGTAACACTCAGCAGATGCATGTAACACTCAGCAGATGCATGTAACACTCAGCAGATACATGTAACACTCAGCAGATGCATGTAACACTCAGCAGATACATGTAACACTCCAGCAGATGCATGTAACACTCAGCAGATGCATGTAACACTCAGCAGATGCATGTAACACTCAGAAGATGCATGTAACACTCAGCAGATTCATGTAACACTCAGCAGATGCATGTAACACTCCAGCAGATACATGTAACACTCCAGCAGATGCATGTAAAACTCAGCATATGCATGTAACACTCCAGCAGATGCATGTAACACTCAGAAGATGCATGTAACACTCAGCAGATACATGTAACACTCCAGCAGATGCATGTAAAACTCAGCATATGCATGTAACACTCCAGCAGATGCATGTAACACTCAGAAGATGCATGTAACACTCAGCAGATGCATGTAACACTCAGCAGATGCATGTAACACTCAGCAGATGCATGTAACATTCAGCAGATGCATGTAACACTCAGCAGATGCATGTAACACTCAGCAGATACATGTAACACTCAGCAGATACATGTAACACTCAGCAGATGCATGTAACACTCAGCAGATGCATGTAACACTCAGCAGATGCATGACACACTCCAGCAGATATATGTAAAACTCAGCAGATGCATGTAAAACTCAGCAGATGCATGTAACACTCAGCAGATGCATGTAACACTCCAGCAGATGCATGTAACACTCAGCAGATGCATGTAACACTCAGCAGATGCATGTAACACTCCAGCAGATGCATGTAACACTCTAGCAGATGCATGTAAAACTCAGCATATGCATGTAACACTCCAGCAGATGCATGTAACACTCAGCAGATGCATGTAACACTCAGCAGATGCATGTAACACTCCAGCAGATGCATGTAACACTCCAGCAGATGCATGTAACACTCAGCAGATGCATGTAACACTCAGCAGATGCATGTAACACTCCAGCAGATGCATGTAACACTCAGCAGATGCATGTAACACTCAGCATATGTATGTAACACTCCAGCAGATGCATGTAACACTCAGCAGATGCATGTAACACTCAGCAGATGCATGTAACACTCAGCAGATGCATGTAACACTCAGCATATGTATGTAACACTCAGCATATGTATGTAACACTCCAGCAGATGCATGTAACACTCAGCAGATGCATGTAACACTCAGCAGATGCATGTAACACTCAGCAGATGCATGTAACACTCAGCAGATGCATGTAAAACTCAGCAGATGCATGTAAAACTCAGCAGATGCATGTAACACTCAGCAGATGCATGTAACACTCAGCAGATGCATGTAACACTCAGCAGATGCATGTAACACTCAGCAGATGCATGTAACACTCAGCAGATGCATGTAAAACTCAGCAGATGCATGTAACACTCAGCAGATGCATGTAACACTCAGCAGATGCATGTAACACTCAGCAGATGCATGTAAAACTCAGCAGATGCATGTAACACTCAGCAGATGCATGTAACACTCCAGCAGATGCATTAGATGCATGTAACACTCAGCAGATGCATGTAACACTCAGCAGATACATGTAACACTCCAGCAGATGCATGTAACACTCAGCAGATGCATGTAACACTCCAGCAGATGCATGTAACACTCAGCAGATGCATGTAACACTCAGCAGATACATGTAACACTCCATCAGATGCATGTAACACTCAGCAGATGCATGTAACACTCAGCAGATGCATGTAACACTCAGCAGATGCATGTAAAACTCAGCAGATGCATGTAACACTCAGCAGATGCATGTAACACTCAGCAGATGCATGTAACACTCAGCAGATGCATGTAAAACTCAGCAGATGCATGTAACACTCAGCAGATGCATGTAACACTCCAGCAGATGCATGTAACACTCAGCAGATGCATGTAACACTCAGCAGATGCATGTAACACTCAGCAGATGCATGTAACACTCAGCAGATACATGTAACACTCAGCAGATACATGTAACACTCAGCAGATGCATGTAACACTCAGCAGATGCATGTAACACTCAGCAGATGCATGACACACTCCAGCAGATATATGTAAAACTCAGCAGATGCATGTAAAACTCAGCAGATGCATGTAACACTCAGCAGATGCATGTAACACTCCAGCAGATGCATGTAACACTCAGCAGATGCATGTAACACTCAGCAGATGCATGTAACACTCCAGCAGATGCATGTAACACTCTAGCAGATGCATGTAACACTCAGCATATGCATGTAACACTCCAGCAGATGCATGTAACACTCAGCAGATGCATGTAACACTCAGCAGATGCATGTAACACTCCAGCAGATGCATGTAACACTCCAGCAGATGCATGTAACACTCAGCAGATGCATGTAACACTCAGCAGATGCATGTAACACTCCAGCAGATGCATGTAACACTCAGCAGATGCATGTAACACTCAGCATATGTATGTAACACTCCAGCAGATGCATGTAAAACTCAGCAGATGTATGTAACACTCAGCATATGTATGTAACACTCCAGCAGATGCATGTAACACTCAGCAGATGCATGTAACACTCAGCAGATGCATGTAACACTCAGCAGATGCATGTAACACTCAGCAGATGCATGTAACACTCAGCAGATGCATGTAAAACTCAGCAGATGCATGTAAAACTCAGCAGATGCATGTAACACTCAGCAGATGCATGTAACACTCAGCAGATGCATGTAACACTCAGCAGATGCATGTAACACTCAGCAGATGCATGTAACACTCAGCAGATGCATGTAAAACTCAGCAGATGCATGTAACACTCAGCAGATGCATGTAACACTCAGCAGATGCATGTAACACTCAGCAGATGCATGTAAAACTCAGCTGATGCATGTAACACTCAGCAGAATGCATGTAACACTCCAGCAGATGCATTAGATGCATGTAACACTCAGCAGATGCATGTACAACTTCAGCAGATACATGTAACACTCCAGCAGATGCATGTAACACTCAGCAGATGCATGTAACACTCCAGCAGATGCATGTAACACTCAGCAGATGCATGTAACACTCAGCAGATACATGTAACACTCCATCAGATGCATGTAACACTCAGACAGATGCATGTAAACACTCAGCAGATGCATGTAAACTCAGCAGATGCATGTAAAACGCAGCAGATGCATGTAACAACTCAGCAGATGCATGTAACACTCAGCAGATGCATGTAACACTCAGCAGATGCATGTAAAAACACAGCAGATGCATGTAACACTCAGCAGATGCATGTAACACTCCAGCAGATGCATGTAACACTCAGCAGATGCATGTAACATTCAGCAGATGCATGTAAACACTCAGCAGATGCATGTAACACTCTGCAGATACATTGTAACACTCAGCAGATACATGTAACACTCTGCAGAATGCATGTAACACTCAGCAGATGCCTTGTAACACTCAGCAGATGCATGACACACTCCAGCAGATAATATGTAAAACTCAGCAGATGCATGTAAAACTCAGCAGATGCATGTAACACTCAGCAGATGCATGTAACACTCCAGCAGATGCATGTAACACTCAGCAGATGCATGTAACACTCAGCAGATGCATGTAACACTCCAGCAGATGCATGTAAACACTCTAGCAGATGCAAGTAAAACTCAGCATACTGCATGTCAACACTCCAGCAGATGCATGTAACACACAAGACGATGCATGTAACACTCAGCAGATGCCTGTAACACTCCAGCAGATGCATGTAACACTCCAGCAGATGCATGTAACACTCAGCAGATGCATGTAACACTCAGCAGATGCATGTAACACTCACAGCAGATGCATGATAACACTCAGCAGATGCATGTAACACCAGGCATATGGTATGTAACACCTCCAGCAGATGCATTGTAAACTCAGCAGATGCATGTAACACTCAGCAGATGCATGTAACACTCCAGCAGATGCATGTAGAACTCAGCAGATGCATGTAAAACACTCAGCAGATGCATGTAACACTCAGCAGATGCATGTAACACTCCAGCAGTGCATGTAACACTCAGCAGATGCATGTAACACTCAGCAGATGCATGTAACACTCAGCAGATGCATGTAACACTCAGCAGATGCATGTAACACTCAGCAGATGCATGTAACACTCAGCAGATGCATGTAACAAAACAGCAGATGCATGTAACACTCAGCAGATGCATGTAACACTCAGCAGATGCATGTAACACTCAGCAGATGCATGTAACACTCAGCAGATGCATGTAACACTCAGCAGATGCATGTAACACTCAGCAGATGCATGTAACACTCAGCAGATGCATGTAACACTCAGCAGATGCCATGTAACACTCCAGCAGATGCATGTAACACTCCAGCAGATGCATGTAACACTCAGCAGATGCATGTAACACTCAGCAGATGCATGTAACACTCCAGCAGATGCATGTAACACTCAGCAGATACATGTAAAACTCAGCAGATGCATGTAACACTCAGCAGATGCATGTAACACTCAGCAGATGCATGTAACACTCAGCAGATGCATGTAACACTCAGCAGATGCATGTAACACTCAGCAGATGCATGTAACACTCCAGCAGATGCATGTAACACTCAGCAGATGCATGTAACACTCAGCAGATGCATGTAACACTCAGCAGATGCATGTAACACTCCAGCAGATGCATGTAACACTCAGCAGATGCATGTAACACTCAGCAGATGCATGTAACACTCCAGCAGATGCATGTAACACTCAGCAGATGCATGTAACACTCCAGCAGATGCATGTAACACTCCAGCAGATGCATGTAACACTCAGCAGATACATGTAACACTCCAGCAGATGCATGTAACACTCCAGCAGATGCATGTAACACTCAGCAGATGCATGTAACACTCAGCAGATGCATGTAACACTCCAGCAGATGCATGTAACACTCCAGCAGATGCATGTAACACTCAGCAGATGCATGTAACACTCCAGCAGATGCATGTAACACTCAGCAGATGCATGTAACACTCAGCAGATGCATGTAACACTCCAGCAGATGCATGTAACACTCAGCAGATGCATGTAACACTCAGCAGATGCATGTAACACTCCAGCAGATGCATGTAACACTCAGCAGATGCATGTAACACTCCAGCAGATGCATGTAACACTCAGCAGATGCATGTAACACTCAGCAGATGCATGTAACACTCCAGCAGATGCATGTAACACTCCAGCAGATGCATGTAACACTCCAGCAGATGCATGTAACACTCCAGCAGATGCATGTAACACTCAGCAGATGCATGTAACACTCAGCAGATGCATGTAACACTCCAGCAGATGCATGTAACACTCAGCAGATGCATGTAACACTCAGCAGATACATGTAACACTCCAGCAGATGCATGTAAAACTCAGCAGATGCATGTAACACTCAGCAGATGCATGTAACACTCCAGCAGATGCATGTAACACTCAGCAGATGCATGTAACACTCAAGCAGATACATGTAACACTCCAGCAGATGAATGTAAAACTCAGCAGATGCATGTAACACTCAGCAGATGCATGTAACACTCCAGCAGATGCATTAGATGCATGTAACACTCAGCAGATGCATGTAACACTCAGCAGATACATGTAACACTCCAGCAGATGCATGTAAAACTCAGCAGATGCATGTAACACTCAGCAGATGCATGTAACACTCCAGCAGATGCATTAGATGCATGTAACACTCAGCAGATGCATGTAACACTCCAGCAGATGCATGTAACACTCAGCAGATGCATGTAACACTCAGCAGATGCATGTAACACTCCAGCAGATGCATGTAACACTCAGCAGATGCATGTAACACTCCAGCAGATGCATGTAACACTCAGCAGATGCATGTAACACTCCAGCAGATGCATGTAACACTCAGCAGATGCATGTAACACTCCAGCAGATGCATTAGATGCATGTAACACTCAGCAGATGCATGTAACACTCCAGCAGATGCATGTAAAACTCAGCAGATGCATGTAACACTCAGCAGATGCATGTAACACTCCAGCAGATGCATTAGATGCATGTAACACTCAGCAGATGCATGTAACACTCCAGCAGATGCATGTAACACTCAGCAGATGCATGTAACACTCAGCAGATGCATGTAACACTCCAGCAGATGCATGTAAAACTCAGCAGATGCATGTAACACTCCAGAAGATGCATGTAACACTCAGCAGATGCATGTAACACTCCAGCAGATGCATGTAACACTCAGCAGATGCATGTAACACTCAGCAGATGCATGTAACACTCCAGCAGATGCATGTAACACTCAGCAGATGCATGTAACACTCAGCAGATGCATGTAACACTCCAGCAGATGTATGTAACACTCAGCAGATGCATGTAACACTCCAGCAGGTGCATGTAACACTCCAGCAGATGTATGTAACACTCAGCAGATGCATGTAACACTCAGCAGATGCATGTAACACTCAGCAGATGCATGTAACACTCCAGCAGGTGCATGTAACACTCCAGCAGATGTATGTAACACTCAGCAGATGCATGTAACACTCAGCAGATGCATGTAACACTCAGCAGATGCATGTAACACTCAGCAGATGCATGTAACACTCAGCAGATGCATGTAACACTCAGCAGATGAATGTAACACTCAGCAGATGCATGTAACACTCAGCAGATGCATGTAAAACTCAGCAGATGCATGTAACACTCAGCAGATGCATGTAACACTCAGCAGATGCATGTAAAACTCAGCAGATGCATGTAACACTCCAGCAGATGCATGTAACACTCAGCAGATGCATGTATCACTCAGCAGATGCATGTAACACTCCAGCAGATGCATGTAACACTCCAGCAGATGCATGTAAAACTCAGCAGATGCATGTAACACTCAGCAGATGCATGTAACACTCAGCAGATGCATGTAAAACTCAGCAGATGCATGTAACACTCAGCAGATGCATGTAACACTCAGCAGATGCATGTAACACTCAGCAGATGCATTTAACACTCAGCAGATGCATGTAACACTCAGCAGATGCATTTAACACTCCAGCAGATGCATGTAACACTCAGCAGATGCATGTAACACTCAGCAGATGCATGTACCACTCCAGCAGATGCATGTAAAACTCAGCAGATGCATGTAACACTCCAGAAGATGCATGTAACACTCAGCAGATGCATATAACACTCAGCAGATGTATGTAACACTCCAGCAGATGCATGTAACACTCAGCAGATGCATGTAACACTCCAGCAGATGCATGTAACACTCAGCAGATACATGTAACACTCCAGCAGATGCATGTAAAACTCAGCAGATGCATGTAACACTCAGCAGATGCACGTAACACTCAGCAGATGCATGTAACACTCAGCAGATGCATGTAACACTCCAGCAGATGCATGTAACACTCCAGCAGATGCATGTAACACTCAGCAGAGGCATGTAACACTCAGCAGATGCATGTAACACTCAGCAGATGCATGTAACACTCCAGCAGATGCATGTAACACTCAGCAGAGGCATGTAACACTCCAGCAGATGCATGTAACACTCAGCAGATGCATGTAACACTCAGCAGATGCATGTAACACTCAGCAGATGCATGTAACACTCAGCAGATGCATGTATCACTCCAGCAGATGCATGTAATACTCAGCAGATGCATGTAACACTCAGCAGATGCATGTAACACTCAGCAGATGCATGTAACACTCAGCAGATGCATGTAACACTCAGCAGATGCATGTATCACTCCAGCAGATGCATGTAATACTCAGCAGATGCATGTAACACTCAGCAGATGCATGTAACACTCAGCAGATGCATGTAACACTCAGCAGATGCATGTAACACTCAGCAGATGCATGTAACACTCAGCAGATGCATGTAACACTCCAGCAGATGCATGTAACACTCAGCAGATGCATGTAACACTCAGCAGATGCATGTAACACTCAGCAGATGCATGTAACACTCCAGCAGATGCATGTAACACTCAGCAGATGCATGTAACACTCCAGCAGATGCATGTAACACTCAGCAGATGCATGTAACACTCCAGCAGATGCATGTAACACTCCAGCAGATACATGTAACACTCCAGCAGATGCATGTAAAACTCAGCAGATGCATGTAACACTCAGCAGATGCATGTAACACTCAGCAGATGCACGTATCACTCCAGCAGATGCATGTAACACTCAGCAGATGCATGTAAAACTCAGCAGATGCATGTAACACTCCAGCAGATGCATGTAACACTCAGCAGATGCATGTAACACTCCAGCAGATGCATGTAACACTCAGCAGATGCATGTAACACTCCAGCAGATGCATGTAACACTCCAGCAGATGCATGTAACACTCAGCAGATGCATGTAACACTCCAGCAGATGCATGTGACACTCAGCAGATGCATGTAACACTCAGCAGATGCATGTAACACTCAGCAGATGCATGTAACACTCAGCAGATGCATGTAACACTCCAGCAGATGCATGTAACACTCAGCAGATGCATGTAAAACTCAGCAGATGCATGTAAAACTCAGCAGATGCATGTAACACTCCAGCAGATGTATGTAACACTCCAGCAGATACATGTAACACTCAGCAGATGCATGTAACACTCCAGCAGATGCATGTAACACTCAGCAGATGCATGTAACACTCCAGCAGATGCATGTAACACTCAGCAGATGCATGTAACACTCAGCAGATGCATGTAACACTCTAGCAGATGCATGTAACACTCCAGCAGATGCATGTAACACTCAGCAGATGCATGTAACACTCAGCAGATGCATGTAACACTCAGCAGATACATGTAACACTCCAGCAGATGCATGTAACACTCAGCAGATGCATGTAAAACTCAGCAGATGCATGTAACACTCCAGCAGATGCATGTAACACTCCAGCAGATGCATGTAACACTCAGCAGATGCATGTAACACTCAGCAGATGCATGTAACACTCTAGCAGATGCATGTAACACTCCAGCAGATGCATGTAACACTCAGCAGATGCATGTAACACTCAGCAGATGCATGTAACACTCAGCAGATACATGTAACACTCCAGCAGATGCATGTAACACTCCAGCAGATGCATGTAACACTCAGCAGATGCATGTAAAACTCAGCAGATGCATGTAACACTCCAGCAGATGCATGTAACACTCCAGCAGATGCATGTAACACTCAGCAGATGCATGTAACACTCCAGCAGATGCATGCAACACTCAGCAGATGCATGTAACATTCCAGCAGATGCATGCAACACTCAGCAGATGCATGTAACACTCCAGCAGATGCATGTAACACTCCAGCAGAGGCATGTAACACTCAGCAGATGCATGTAACACTCAGCAGATGCATGTAACACTCAGCAGATGCATGTAACACTCCAGCAGATGCATGTAACACTCCAGCAGATGCATGTAACACTCCAGCAGATGCATGTAACACTCAGCAGATGCATGTAACACTCCAGCAGATGCATGTAACACTCCAGCAGATGCATGTAACACTCCAGCAGATGCATGTAAAACTCAGCAGATGCATGTAACACTCCAGCAGATGCATGTAACACTCCAGCAGATGCATGTAACACTCATTAGATGCATGTAACACTCCAGCAGATGCATGTAACACTCAGCAGATGCATGTAACACTCAGCAGATGCATGTAACACTCTAGCAGATGCATGTAACACTCCAGCAGATGCATGTAACACTCCAGCAGATGCATGTAACACTCCAGCAGATGCATGTAACACTCAGCAGATGCATGTAACACTCAGAAGATGCATGTAACACTCCAGCAGATGCATGTAAAACTCAGCAGATGCATGTAACACTCAGCAGATGCATGTAACACTAAGCAGATGCATGTAACACTCAGCAGATGCATGTAACACTAAGCAGATGCATGTAACACTCCAGCAGATGCATGTAACACTCCAGCAGATGCATGTAACACTAAGCAGATGCATGTAACACTCCAGCAGATGCATGTAACACTCCAGCAGATGCATGTAACACTCAGCAGATGCATGTAACACTCCAGCAGATGCATGTGTGCAGTGCCCTCACTGACTATGTGTATAAAACAACCAATCAGGAGCATGAACAGCATCACTGCCAGACCCATCACTCAACTTGCCTAGACTCTAAAGTAGAGCAGCCAGGACTCGCTGGTTGTAGTCTATGGGATAGTTAATATTCCTTCTGATTAGCAGTGTGGCCCAACTTTTCAAAAGTAAAAAAGTCTCAGAGGAAGAAGTTAGACTTCATCATCAATACTCAAATTAAAATTAGATCCAGGTTACATGTGAAACGTTTGCAGGCAATTAATAAAATACTTTGAATTTTTTTTTTATTAATACTTAGTCGTATTAGTCGTATAATAGAGCAATAGTAAAGACAAATCAAGGGTTTTTTTTTTCTGTGCTGTGTTAGTAAACAATTTGGTACCTTCACTCTAAATAACTGTGTTGTAATGAAAATAAAAATGTTTTTAGCAACCAAGAGGTTAATCGATTCTGTAAATATTTTTCTTCTCCATTCCCTATCTGACAAATAAGATTGCACTTGCCAATAAAATTTGTTGGGCACCCTTAAAGCTCCAATTAAACTAAACAGTATTTAGAAAGATATCTAGAACTGGCTTAAAAAGGACAATGTGACTATAGTCTCAGAAAAAAACAGGAGACATTTCCCTTGTAACAATGTGTCACAGTAAATGTTGTAACCTCCAAAAAAACATGTATTTATGGCAGCACTTCCAAAATCTTAACGAGCCATTCCATCAACAGCAGGGAATGACTGCAAGGCAAACAGAATTGCTTTCATGACTATTTTTTTTTTCCAGTCTTTTTTTTTTCTGCTGCCATAAGGCTTGTGTCAACAGTAATAGACTTGGGAAACAGGAAAGGTTAGTCAGCCAAGTCAGCCCTAAATAATACGATATTTAAGGTCTGTTCTTACCTTTCGTTTGTTTGTGGGGCAGACGTATAGATAGCTCAAAATTGTCTTTAGACCCACTTTGTCATTTAGCTTTTCATATGTCGTCCCGTAGTCTGTTGACCTGAAAAAAGAAAAAAAAACCCTCCATAAATACAGAGATAAATTACATTAAAAAAACAGTCATAACAGCAGTTTGTTTAAAGGACTGAAAAGTTCTATAGGGTGAAATAAAAAAATAAATAAAAAACTTTTAATGCTGAGTGCAATGAGAAATATAACATTTTACATTGCTGCATATTTATAATCATTGTATAATGTCTTATAATAAACATTATATATAAATGCCAAACTTGATTGAAATAAAAAAAAATCTTCTATAATTACGGTGCCTCTGCCCGAAATGCATCAGAGGTCCAAGGAGGGGCTCCCTCTAGTTATTATTCCAACTTGTCTATGTTTTTATGTATTTGTTAATACTATATTTTTCATGGCTATTCAAATAAATTCTGGAATTTTTATTGCAAAGAGATTGAGCTAGTCTGGGTTACAGTACATTCACAGTTGTAGAAATAATTTCTTGCCAGGGGCAGAAAAAAATGGGATGCATAAGGAGCCAAAAACTGCACGTGCACACCTAGAGTACTATCCACAACCTAGTTTATTGGTAATGCTGCTCCCTTATACTGTAATAAAAACTGTCTCACATATGCATTTAACTGCCCATCTGCCTTGTACGTGAAGCAGTCAGGTTGATTGCTTTATTAATTTAATAAGTCTTGTATACAATATCCCTATACACTTGCTCATGACAGAGAGCAGAGTGGGGTTCAAAAATGACACAGTGGGTAGCATAAGCTAGCAATACTTCATAATAAATGTCCCCTTCCTTTCAGTTCCTTTTCAGTACACATTGTTTACAAATATATGAGTACAAACTATATAATTCCTAAAGCACATTTTCATTATGAAGTATTATACTAGAGCACTCAGTTTGGTATATACAAGCATCCATGTAGAATTTGATCATTTATATTATGATTAGGGGAAAAGGGCGATCATTTTTCTCAGTAGTGTAAGAGATATTAGACATGTGCAACCAAGAAAATTTAGTTTTGGATGACATTTTTGTTCTGAATATTCAAGGAAATTAGTTTTCCCAAATATTTGGTGGTATTCAGTATTCGTTTTGTTTAAAATGAAACAAAAAATGAAGTTTCATTAAAAAGCCACTGTAAGTAAAAAATTACTTTGCCTATTACGAATTAACTACCCTAAATATATATATATATATATATATATATATATATATATATATATATATATATATATATATATATATATATATATATATATATATATATATATTCACTGTATATCCAAAATCTTCTTTTCTAATTTTATTGATTTCCAAAGCCACTCTGTGGGTATCCTTCGCTCCTTTCCAATCCTTGTTTAATACCTAGGTTTCAAAATGGCGCTTAAAAATCGTTATCCGAATGCGTAAGTTTGCGTAACGTCACCGCAAACGTCACTCTCTGAAAGACTGGCTGGAACATAGCAGACCCGCTCTATCTAGCTGTAGGTAACTTCGGCTTCACTTATTTAAAGTGCGCATGCGCAATTGAGCTGAATTTATGCGCATGCTTATTAGGAACGATTAGGCAGTTAATGATATGCATAAAATCGCAATTTGATAAGTTAGTCATTTTCAACACGTAGTGCCCAAAAATTGTGGGCTGGAAAAAGGTGACGTCATAGCCGAATAAGACATATGAAATATTAAACGTTAGGATGCTTTGTTTTTAAGAAAATATAGCTCAGTAAGTTTTAATATATGATTCTTAAATATGTTTGTTGTTTGTATTCAAAATCTATTTTGTTAAAACGAATGAAATATTTAAAACCTACACGTCAAAAGTTCACCTGTAGCTACAACACCTACATTAATGTGCTCTGGAGATAAATAAATACAGTAAACAAATGAATACTGATGATTTGTGATAGTATTTTTTACGATTTTCATGACGAATATACATTCATCCGAAAATGAATGCACATCTCTAATAGATATAGGGCCAGATTACAAGTGGCGTGCTAACAACATTTTTTGCTTGCATGCTAACTATGCTCAAATTTTGACGAGGCCGGTTTAGTGCGCATATTACAACCTGAAAGTAAAAAGTCAGTGCACAACCAAAATCTAATGTGCGCTAACTTCAGGACCTCGGAGATTGTGACCGTGTTAACTTTTTTTCCCCATTGACTATAATCGAGCACGCTAAATAAAAAACGAACATTTTTCACTCTTGCACACTAACAGACACGCATTAGAAATAGTAGTGTATATCCTTAACTTATCAGTCCTTCTAGGCTCACTCTAAAAATATCCCGTGATTCTCTCTTACACAGCTAGGTCACAGTTAGAGAAAACAAAAAGTGGAAGAGTGGCCACAACACATTTTTGAGTTATTTGTGAATTTGTGCAATATCATATTAAATATTTTTTGATTCATAAAAATTGACGCACATTTTATTGGTTCATATATTTTATTGATTGAATACCGCTAATCGCATACATTGTTGCATTATACTCCTCTCTATATACTGTTTCCATTACTCCTTCAAGCTTGTTTATTAGCCCTACTCTTCCACTTTTTGTTTTTTCTAGACACGCATTAAACCTACAGCGCAAAACCCAAAGTGAGTAATGAAGATTTTACATTCCAGTGTTCTTCACATGGAAGAAATGATCTATTCATTTTTAACCCCTTATGGACCATGAATATTATAGAAAAACTTGTTCAAAGGACTGGATGAATTTTAGAATTTTTGATATCACCCCATTTGAACAGAAATAAGGATTTTTTTTTTTTATTTATCTTTGAAACCTTTAAATATATATACATTATTTATTTGGATAAAAATAGTTTTCAGTGGATAGCAGTTTCAACTAGATTTTTATTCACAGAATTAAGGAAGTATTAACAAAAAAAATAAAATAAAAAATAAAAAAAGTTTATACAATATAAATTATCACAATCCCAAAAATCCTGTAGCTTTCTAACTATAGAGAACAAAAAAATCTAAAAATTTGTTCATTGGCATCCTCTGATTCAGCTAAGACCACATCTATCAATTAGCAGAACTATGTAACAGAACTGCCCAAGTTCTCCAAATTCACCCCCAAAACTTTATACATTTTAAAGTAGACAACAAAAAGTATTGATCTAGGCCAATGTCTGTATATTTCATTACACATCTGACTATCAGATGTGTGCAAATTACGATTATATAAAAACAAATAGTTATCTTTTTTCACAAACTTTGGCTTTCTCACAAAAATTATTTACTCACAACTTGTGATGTCATGAGACAAATGTCTTTAACCCCTTCACTACCGGGACTTTCAGACAAAAACTTGTTTTTCTAAAACCTGAGACCTGATATCTTTGAGTCTTTATAACTTTTGTGTGCAATATTTTTTTTAATTGTATTAGATGATGTTATTATGAGTGTAAGAGGCTAAGAGGCCCATTTATCAAGCTCCGAATGGAGCTTGAAGGACCGTGATTCTGGCGAGTCTTCAGACTCGCCAGAAACAGCAGTTATGAAGCAGCGGTCTAAAGACCGCTGCTCCATAACCCTGTCCGCCTGCTCTGATGAGGCGGAGAGGAATCGCCACAATTCAACCTGATCGAGTACGATCGGGTTGATTGACACCTCCCTGCTGGCGGCACAATGGGCGCGAGTCTGCAGGGGGCGGCGTTGCACCAGCAGCTCTTGTGAGCTGCTGGTGCAATGCTGAATACAGAGAGCGTATTGCTCTCCGCATTCAGCGAGGTCTTGCGGACCTGATCCGCACTGTCGGATCAGGTCCGCAAGACCTTTGATTAATTGGCCTCTAAGTGTACTTTGTAATGTATTTTTGATGTGACAATATTTTTTTAAATCAATTATCAATTAATTACAAATGACTCTTACATGCCTGTGGCTTACTATTAGAAAAACACTGGTATTAGG
This sequence comes from Bombina bombina, assembly GCF_027579735.1. Classification (NCBI taxonomy): domain Eukaryota; kingdom Metazoa; phylum Chordata; class Amphibia; order Anura; family Bombinatoridae; genus Bombina; species Bombina bombina. Next base: position 252,357,903 of record NC_069507.1, read on the forward strand.
TAAAACTGTACAAATCAGGGAGGGATTTACATAAAGGTTTTGCTAGGATTCGAGGATTTACATAACTTTGTTAGAAGACAATAACACTTTTACTGTTCATGCTGCAAATGATATTTTTGTATCAATATCTCCCTTTGCCTTCCTTTACTAAAGTCACAGAATTCTATTAATCTCCCTGTGGTAAACAAAGAAACAGAGAGGAACAGAATACACATTAATAAAACAGGGTGACATTGCTTTATAAGACCTTACAAAAGAGGCAGTTGCATTTGTTTTGTGTTTGATAACTTAGTAAAAAAGAGATGTGAATATTATAGTATATTAATAATTATTTTGTGATTGTGTCTAGTTTGTGCACCAGATATTTCTAAATTATAAATAATTCTTAGGAGCCATATTCCGAGTGGCGCGCTAACGGTCACACGCAAGTGGAACGGGGTTTATCTTGGGAGTTTGCAAGCGTCAGGTGTGGAGCTCATATTACAAGTTGAAAGTAAACGTGAGTTAATTGCAAATTACGCTAGAATGATTGCTGCTCCCTCAGAACTCTGGTTAACTGTTTTGTGAAACAAAAAAGTTGCACAAAATACGTAAAAAATACATTACAAAGTACAGTTACACTTATAATAACCCTATCTAGCGAAAAATATTTTTTTAAAAATTGCACAAAAATGTTGAAGGGCTTAAAGATGAGTTCTCCGGTGTTAGAAAATAAAAAGGCATGCAAATGACTTTAACGTAGGCATCCATACATATATATATATATATACATGTAAACATGTTAGGGTTTTGGGTTTTAAAGTTATTTCACAAATCATTAATAAAGTTAGAATTGTTTTAGTCTGTATTTCTTTCCTCGTACTCTAATATAGTTACAATGAAATAGGTGGGTGTAGAAATGGATTTTAATGCGAAAGTTCTGGGAAATGTGTACATGTGAGCATAAGAAGTCGTAAGGATGTGATGTGACAGGGGGAGAAGAGTGCTCTCATTATTATCAAAATCACTTCAGCTCTGGTTGGTGCTGGTGATTATAGCTGAGTGATTAGATGGAAGTGAAGCATTTAGTAGTAGCTGGGTGGGTGGGAAGATTGGGTGGGAGGGAGAAAAATAGGAAGTGTTTCAGATGAGCTGAGTTGAATTTTGTACAAAGAAACTGAAAATGATCATTGTAAAATGGAGCTCTATGTGCAGTTGGTCGGCCCTCATAAAGTAAAAAATGATTCTTATAAGTAAACATTTCTTGTTATTCGCCTGCGGAGTAAACAATCTTGTTTACTAGGGTTTGCAATTAAACTATATATGGGAATAAACTTGGATGTTTAAAATGACCTTAAACTAGAAAGCAAATTATTCCTAATGAATAGAAACACGGTTTATTTTAACTATAAATTGTTGCTCCATCCTCTGGTCAAATTCATTTTTTTTTATTTTTATTTAGCATTCTGTAAGCAGGAGATGCAGCCAATCATAAGCCTGTTTCTATAGATACTAATAGCTTGCTCCATCTGCCTTCTTCACTTACGGTACATTAGGGGTCTATCAAAATGTAGATTGAGCAGCCATTTATGGATAACATTAAAAGGCTAATTTATACCCAATAGGTATGATCAGCTTTACTTAAAGTGAAATAATACTCACATGCTAAATTACTTGAAAGTGATGCAGCAAAACGGAAAAAAGCTGCCAAGGAAATATCACCAAAACATCTTTATGTAAAAAAGGAAGATATTTTGCCTCAAAATTTCTTCAGCTCACAATAGTAAGTGCTCTGTGAACAGCTATTCTTCATCTACTGTCAGAAACAACTAATCAGCTTCATCAGTGCTGATGTCAAACTTTGCTTTACTGTGATCTCTTGAGATTTCAATGAAATTTTGTGAGATTTCATAGTAAACTTCTTTAAATTGCATAGGAAAATGACATGGTTTTGCCTGTATATACCAGATGCATGCTCCATAGCAAGTCTTGGGACTAGCATCCTGATTGGCTGCTTAAAATCCCTTTACAATGGGTTGTGGCTTCTTAGGAAATTTTACAGTAAAATATCTTCCTTTTATACATAGCGATTTTCAAGGGATATTTTGTACTTAGCTTTTTACAGCTATGCTGCATCACTTTCAAGTGTGATTGTTTTTTTTGTTTTTTTGATGGTTTGGAATATGACTGTTGAATTTCCTCAATACAAAGTATTAGTGAAATGAACTGGAAACCTCTCAACTTCTGTTTAAAAATTGTTTTAATGTATATAAATTAATAAAAAAATAAAAATAAAAACACAAAAATGTCACACAAGACACATCACACTGGGTCTTCTAATTGATTGGAATAGCAACATTCCCAACATTCCTGGATATTGTGGAATAGATATAGGTTGGAAGGTTTCCCCCATTTTCTCCCATGATATACCCTGGATCTTTCAATTTCTTACCATGACATGCCCTGGCTCCTCCAATCTCTGGCTATGACATGCCCCATATTCTCCAATCCCTGACCATGACAAACCCTGGTTACCACAATCCCTGGTTGTGACAAACCCTGGCTCCTCTAATCCCTGGCCATGACCTACACTGTCTCCTCTAATCCCTGGCCATGCCATTCCCCAGCTCTCTAAATCCCTGGCCATGACATATCTGACTCCTCCCGTGTCTGGCTATGACATATCCAGCTCCTAAAATCCCTGTCTATGACATGTCCTGGGTAATCCAAAAGTAGGAATCAGCACAACTGAAGAGTGCATGAGTGACTAGGGTATACTGCTTAGCCCCTCCAAATGTAGATATGTGCAAAAAGTCACCAGCACTATATCATTTTAAACAATAATCTTTAATTAAGACATATATAAAACAAGCAACGTTTCGGGGATTGGCGACATTTTGGTGATTGGCTAATAGCATGACTAAGGGGTTAATACCCGAAACGTCGTTTGTTTTATATGTGTCTTAATTAAAGATTATTGTTTAAAATGATATAGTGCTGGTGACTTTTTGCACATATCTATGACATGTCCTGACTCCTCCAATCTGCAATCCCTGGCTATGACATGCCCTGGCTTCTTTAATCTATGGATTTATCCACTGCACAACCACACCCTGCCATTGCTGCCCCATTTCCACCAACAAAAACAGTAGGACACTGACCACAAGTCCCCCTCACCTCCCTTTTCCAGAAAAACCTCTGGGAATAGTTGAAAGCAATTGAATAGACTACAAGCTTTAAAATGGGTTAATAATTCTTATTCTATACTGTTTTCTAAAAAACTTTTCTTTTTAAAATATGAATTTTGTTATCCAGTTTTATAGATACATGTTAATGTTGGCTGTCAAATGTTGGATGAAAATGTTCTCCATAAATTGGATGGTAGACAGAAATATTTTGTTATAGAAGCAATGCGCAAAGCTGATATTTAACCAAACTGTATTTCTGGCAACATGTGAGATAGCTGAAATAAATGTAGCTAATTTGTATGACTCCACATCTGGATTTTTGAATTAGAAAATTCCATAATCCTTGGCATAAACTATAATATTAAATATCAACTTGATGTATAGAGATGGTTCATTTCTCAATAACTTTGTTCACCTGCGCATTTGCAAAAATTAGTATGGAAAGAATTTGAAAGTGCAATAATACAATTCTCTATTACATTAGAGCATTTCATGATCACATTGTTTCTTGCACACACCTTTGCAGCAAAGGGTTAAACATATAGTAAAAGGCTTTCAGATAGATTACGAGTTTTGTGTTATGAGTGAAAAAGCAGCGTTAAGGCTCTTTTTCACTACCGCTGGTATTACGAGTCTTGTCAGAATAACTGCACCTCACACTTTTTTGGCCGTAAAGCGCCATAACTACGGCAGCTTTCAAAAAGTCCTTTTTCAATGGGACTTCCATAGCGCCGGTATTACGAGTTTGACTGGGAGGCCAAAAAGTGAGCGGTCAAGCCTATACAGTGAAGATCCATACCGTAAACTGAAAGTCAGTAGTTATGAGTTTTACGCTACAATGCTGTAACATAAAACTCATAACTAAAGTACTAAAAAGTACACTAACACCCATAAACTACCTATTAACCCTTAAACCGAGGCCCTCCCACATCGCAAACACTAAAATAAATTTATCAACCCTTAATCTGCCGCTCCGGACATCGTCGCCACTATAATAAACCTATTAACCCCTAAACCTCCGTACTCCCGCACCGCAAATACTAGTTAAATATTATTAACCTCTAATCTGCTGTCTCTAACATCGCCACAACCTACATTACTGTTATTGCCCACTAATCTGCAGCCCCCAAAATCACCACTATACTAAAGTTATTAATCCCTAAACCTAAACCCTAAGGGACCTATTTATTAAAGGTCTTGCGGACCTGATCCGACAGTGCGGATCAGGTCTGCAAGATCTTGTTGAATGCGGAGAGCAATACGCTCTCCGTATTCAGCATTGCACCAGCAGCTCTTGTGAGCTGCTGGTGCAACGTCGCCCCCTGCAGACTCGCGGCCAATGGGCTGTCAGCAGGGGGTGTCAATCAACCCGATCATACTCGATCGGGTTGAATTCCAGCTATATCTGTCCGCCTGCTCAGAGCAGGCAGACAGGGCTATGGAGCAGCGGTCTTTAGACCGCTGCTTCATAGCTGCTGTATCTGATGAGCCTACAGGCTCGCCAGAAACATGGGTCGTCAAGCTCCATTCGGATCTTGATAGATAGGCCCCTAAGTCTAACCCTAACACCTACCAACTTTAACATAATTAAAATAAATCTAAATTAAAATTAAAATTAAAACCTAAATAATTCCTATTAAAAACTAAATACTTACCTATAAAATAAAACCTAAGCTAGCTACAATATAATTAATAGTTATATTGTATCTAGATTATGTTTTATTTTTATTTCACAGCTAAGTTTGTATTTATTTTAACTAGGTAGACTAGTTAGTAAATAGTTATTATCTATTTACTAGCTACCTAGCTAAAAGAAATACAAATTTACCTGTAAAATAAAACCTAACCTGAGTTACACTAACACCTAACACTACACTACAATTAAATAAATTACGTTAATTAAATTCAATTAACTAAATTACAAAAAACAAACACTAAATTACACAAAATAAATAAGAAATTATCAAATATTTAAACTAATTACACCTAATCTAATAGCCCTATCAAAATTAAAAAGCCCCCCTCCCAAAAAAAAAGAACTAGCCTAAACTAGACTACCAATAGCCCTTAAAAGGGCCTTTGCAGGGCATTGCCCCAAAGAAATCAGCTCTTTTACCTGTAAAAAAAAAATACAAACAACCCCCAACAGTAAAACCCACCACCCACACAACCAAACCCCCCAAATAAAAACCTATCTAAAAAACCTAAGCTCCCCATTGCCCTGAAAGGGGCATTTGAATGGGCATTGCCCTTAAAAGGGCATTTAGCTCTTTTTCAGTCCAAACCCTAATCTAAAAATAAAACACACCCAATAAACCCTTAAAAAAACTTAACACTAACCCCCGAAGATCCTCTTACAGTTTTTGAAGACCGGACATCCATCTTTAACGAAGCGGCAGAAGTCCTCAGCAAAGCCGGCAGAAGTCTTCATCCAAGCGGGCCGAAGTCTTCATCCAAGCCGGCAGAAGTCTACATCCAGACGGCATCTCCTATCTTCATCCATCTGGCTTGGAGCGGCTCCATCTTCAAGACATCCAGCACGGAGTATCCTCTTCTTCCGACGGCTAACGAAGAATGAAGGTTCCTTTATGGGATGTCATCCAAGATGTCATCCCATGAATTCCAATTGGCTGATAGAATTCAGAATGTGAGCTCAATCCTATTGATTGGATCAATCCTATTGATTGGATGGATTGAAGCTCAATCCTATTGGCTGATTGCATCAGCCAATAGGAATTTTTCACCTTTAATTCTGATTGGCTGATAGAATTCTATCAGCCAATCAAAATTCAAGGGACACCATCTTGGATGACGTCCCTTAAAGGAACCTTCATTCTTCGTTAGCCATCGGAAGAAGAGGATGCTCCCCGCCGGATGTCTTGAAGATGGAGCCACGCGGGATGGATGAAGATACAAGATGTCGTCTGGATGAAGACTTCTGCTGGCTTGGATGAAGACTTCTGCTGGCTTCGCTGAGGACTTTTGCCGCTTCGTTGAGGATGGATGTTGGGTCTTCAAAAACTGTAAGTGGAACTTTGGGGGTTAGTGTTTTAAGGGTTTATTGGGTGGGTTTTATTTTTAGATTAGGGTTTGGGCTGAAAAAGAGCTAAATAACCTTTTAAGGGCAATGTCCATCCAAATGCCCTTTTCAGGGCAATGGGGAGCTTAGGTTTTTTTAGTTAGTTTTTTATTTGGGGGGTTTTGTTGTGTGGGTGGTGGGTTTTACTGTTGGGGAGGTTGTTTGTATTTTTTTTTTTTACAGGTAAAAGAGCTTTTGGGGCAATGCCGTGCAAAAGGTACTTTTAAGGGCTATTGGTAGTTTAGTTTTGGCTAGGGTTTTATTTTTTATTTTTTGGGAGGGATTTTTATTTTGATAGGGCTATTAGATTAGGTGTAATTAGTTTAAATATTTGATCATTTCTTTTTTATTTTGTATAATTTAGTGTTTGTTTTTTGGTAATTTAGTTAATTGTATTTAATTAATGTAATTTATTTAATTGTAGTGTAAGGTTAGGTGTTAGTGTAAGACAGGTTAGGTTTTATTTTACAGGTAAGTTTGTATTAATTTTAACTAGATAGTTAGTAAATAGTTAATAACTATTTACTAACTAGTCTACCCTGGTTAAAATAAATACAAACTTAGCTGTGAAATAAAAATAAAACTTAAGATAGATACAATGTAACTATTAGTTATATTGTAGCTAGCTTAGGGTTTATTTTATAGGTAAGTATTTAGTTTTAAATAGGTATTATTTAGGTATTAATTGTAATTTATATTTAGATTTATTTTAATCATATTAAAGTTAGTGGGTGTTAGGGTTAGACTTAGGGGTTAATAACTTTAGTATAGTGGCGCCGACGTTGGAGGCGGCAGAATAGGGGTTAATAAGTGTAGGTAGGTGGCGGCGACATTGGGGGCGGCAGATTAGGGGTTAATAAGTGTAGGTAGGTGGCGGCGATGTCGGGGTGGCAGATTAGGGGTTTATAAGTATAATGTAGGTGTCGACGATGTCAGAGGCGGCAAATTAAAGGTCAATAAGTGTAATGTAGGTGTCGGCGATGTCGGTGGCGGCAGATTAGGGGTTAATAAGTGTAATGTAGGTGTCGGCGATGTCAGGGGTGGCAGATTAGGGGTTAATATGTGTAATGTAGGTGTTGGCGATGTTAGAGATGGCAGATTAGGGGTGTTTAGACTCGGGGTTTATGTTAGGGTGTTAGGTGTAAACATATCTTTTCTTTCCCCATAGGAATCAATGGGGCTGCGTTACGGAGCTTTACGCTCCTTTAATGCAGGTGTTAGGCTTTTTTTTAGCTGGCTCTCCCCATTGATGTCTATGGGGAAATTGTGCACAAGCACGTAAAACCAGCTCAAAGCAGCGCTGGTATTGGAGTGCGGTATAAAGCTTAATTTTGCTCAACGCTGCCATATTGCCTGCTAATGCCGGGTTTATGAAAACCTTTAATAGCAGCGCTATAGGGAGGTGAGCGGTGACAATAACTTGCAAGTTAGCTCCGAGCCGCTCATAACTCAAAACTCGTAATCTAGCAAATTATTTATTACATATTGGAACGGCAATGCAATACTGCACCTGTGCTGAACACAGCTGATGAGCCAGTAAGGGAGGTTTATGAATCTAGCTGCCATTACATGTCATGTTCAGGACAGGATCAGCACTACAGACCATAAAAAGCTTTAAAAACATAGATCTGTGCCAGAAATAATGTTAAAATGATAGTAGTATGTTCCAGTGCATTACAGTATTTCATTTTTGATTATGTCCTTTTAATGTAATGGTTGTGCAAACAATCATATTGGCATTTTATTTCCTCCATGTCTTTGAACACCACTTTTGAATTGTAGATTTCCATTTTTTATGGTACAACCTATTACACAAGAGATATATTTCCCTGTAATATATTGTTTAAAGAAAATGATAGATAGATAGATAGATAGATAGATACTGACAGACAGGTGGACAGGCAGAGATCAACACAGAGAGATGGACAGATGTTAGATAAATAGACAGACAGACATGTAGGTGATAGCTAGATGGATTAATAGATTGATAATTGATAGATAGATAGATAGATGATAGATAGATAGATAGATAGATAGATAGATAGATAGATGATAGATAGATAGATAGATAGATAGATAGATTGATAAATATATAGAAATATAGATAGATAACAATTCATGGCAATTGTTTTTTGTTTGTTCTGTTTTTTTATAGCAATTTGCACCAATTGATTGCACTGCACAAGAACTTAATTTACAAAATTAAATATTTTCCGTTACAACAGATTCTCAATATTATACTTAAAATGTAGAGCTCTCAGAATGTTTAACTTGGCCCTGCTAGGCAATTAATAGTTTCTTTATATCGTTATTGATTTTCTTTCTTTCAGTTGGTCACACAATGTAAATTAAAGTGTAATTCTTTCTTTAGCTGTACGGACATATTTTATTTTTGCTTTGTTGTAATTTAGAAAAGAACAGCAAAACCTTTTGAAAGGTTTTACAAAATGTGAGATTTTAAGATGATATCATTGGCTCAGTAATTCATTCCAGAGCACTCGTTATGACTACAGATATTTTAGTTTTGTCAGCATTAGATAACAAACGTTTTCTTTACAGATTGTTGGATTCATTAATAAAAAATAAACATTTTTTTTAGGTGTCTTAAAGGGACATAAAACCCAAGAGCATTTAATTTTAAACAACTTTCTAATTTACTTCTATAATCTATTTTGATTCAGTCTCATGATATCCTTTGCTGAAAAGCATATATAGATAGGCTCAGTAGCTGCTGATTGGTGGCTGCACATAGACACCTCATGTGATTGGTTCACCCATGTGCATTGCTATTTCTTTAACAACGAATATCTAAAGAATGAAGCAAATTAGATATTAGAAGTAAATTGTAATGTTGTTTAAAATTGTATTCTCTACTTGAGTCATGATAAAAAAAAAAATTGGGTTTAGTGTCCCTTAAAGTACATTATTCTATAAACCAAACAAAAAATATGGACTTGATATACAAAGTAGCGGAGGCTGATTTGGAGCCCTTACTGGGGAAGCTTGCACATTTGTGAGCCTGCTTTCTGCAGTGTAGGAAGCGGTGGTCTTTCCTCTGAGGTGGTGCACATAAAACACCATGAACATATTAATTTGGATGACTGACAGGTTCTTCTCTTGTGTGATTGGTTATGGAGGGGTCAGCATTGCACAAACCACACTGTGCGTCCACTGCCTGTTCACCGCAAAGCCAGGTGGACATGATCCAAAGTCAAAAACTTTGTCTGCAGCTTTGTATCAGCAGATATACATCTTCACGCATATCAGCAGATATACATCTCCACATGTATCAGCAGATATACATCTTCACGCGTATCAGCAGATATACATCTCCACATGTACCAGCAGATATACATCTTCACGCGTATCAGCAGATATACATCTCCACATGTACCAGCAGATATACATCTTCACGCGTATCAGCAGATATATATCTTCACATGTATCAGCAGATATACATCTCCACATGTATCAGCAGATATACATCTCCACATGTATCAGCAGATATACATCTCCACATGTATCAGCAGATATACATCTTCACGCGTATCAGCAGATATACATCTCCACATGTATCAGCAGATATACATCTTCACGCGTATCAGCAGATATACATCTCCACATGTATCAGCAGATATACATCTTCACGCGTATCAGCAGATATACATCTCCACATGTATCAGCAGATATACATCTCCACATGTATCAGCAGATATACATCTTCACGCGTATCAGCAGATATACATCTCCACATGTATCAGCAGATATACATCTCCACATGTATCAGCAGATATACATCTTCACGCGTATCAGCAGATATACATCTCCACATGTATCAGCAGATATACATCTCCAGGCGTATCAGCAGATACACATCTCTACACGTATCAGCAGATGTACATCTCCAGGCGTATCAGCAGATATACATCTCCACGCGTATCAGCAGATATACAGCTCCACACGTATCAGCAGATATACATCTCCAGGCGTATCAGCAGATATACATCTCCATGCATATCAGCAGATATACATCTCCATGCATATCAGCAGATATACATCTCCACGCGTATCAGCAGATATACATCTCCACATGTATCAGCAGATATACATCTCCACGCATATCAGCAGATATACATCTCCACGCGTATCAGCAGATATACATCTCCACGCATATCAGCGGATATACATCTCCATGCGTATCAGCAGATATACATCTCCACATGTATCAGCAGATATACATCTCCACGCCTATCAGCAGATATACATCTCCACATGTATCAGCAGATATACATCTCCACGCATATCAGCAGATGTACATCTCCACGCATATCAGCATATATATATCTCCACGCGTATCAGCAGATATACATCTCCACGCGTATCAGCAGATATACATCTCCACGCGTATCAGCAGATATACATCTCCACACGTATCAGCAGATATACATCGCCACATGTATCAGCAGATATACATCTCCACATGTATCAGCAGATATACATCTCCACGCGTATCAGCAGATATACATCTCCACGTGTATCAGCAGATATACATCTCCACATGTATCAGCAGATATACTGCCTTTTTCAAGTGCAATCAATGTATAAAAATGGCTAAAAAAACTTTTGTATATCTGCTGATACACGTGGAGATGTATATCTGCTGATACGCGTGGAGATGTATATCTGCTGATACACGTGGAGATGTATATCTGCTGATACACGTGGAGATGTATATCTGCTGATATGCGTGGAGATGTATATCTGCTGATACACATGGTGATGTATATCTGCTGATACGCATGGAGATGTATATCTGCTGATACACCTGGAGATGTATATCTGCATATACGCGTGGAGATGTATATCTGCTGATACACATGGTGATGTATATATGTTGATACGCGTAGAGATGCATATCTGCTGATACACGTGGAGATGTATATTTGCTGTTACGCATGGAGATGTATATCTGCTGTTACGCATGGAGATGTATATCTGCTGATACACGTGGAGATGTATATCTGCTGATACGCGTGGAGATGTATATCTGCTGATACACGTGGAGATGTATATCTGCTGATACATCTGCTGATACGCGTGGAGATGTATATCTGCTGATACACGTGGAGATGTATATCTGCTGATACACGTGGAGATGTATATCTGCTGATATGCGTGGAGATGTATATCTGCTGACACATGTGGAGGTGTATATCTGCTGATACGCGTGGATATGTATATCTGCTGATACACGTGGAGATGTATATCTGGTGATACACGTGGAGATGTTTATCTGCTGATACACGTGGAGATGTTTATCTGCTGATACGCGTGGAGATGTATATTTGCTGATACACATGGTGCATTTTAAACTGAACCTGCTTATGTGTTTTTATTTAACTTTTTAAAACCCACTCACTGTGAGGATTGTTGCTTTTGGATAAATTGTGTCCTGTTGAAGATTCAATAAACTTTGTTATGGAACCCATTTCCCTGTGAGTACTTTTTATTTAATGGGAAATTGTCTAAGGAATAATACACTATGTTGTGAATCATGTTCTGCTCAAATTCCTCCCTTCAGTGTCACCTGAAGAGTGAAGTGCTGTCATCTTGAATAAAGTATGACACTTTGCGAGTGATACTATTGCATATTTAATAGTTCTCATTTGGGATAACTAATTTAAGATCCTAAACCATTTATCAAGCTGAGGACACAGCTTGGGAGCCTGATAAATTCTGTATTGCTCATATGAACATGCAATCGCAAGCTAAGAGGCAGCGACTTCCTTCACCACCTTAGACTGACTTAAAACATCCCAGGCTCATTCATATGGGATAACTGACAATTCATGTTCTTGCACAGAGAGAAAGAGGCAGGGCACACAAGTGATTCCTTGTGAAATCTTAATCATGGGCAGCAGCTTCTCTTGCTCAAAATGTGTATGGACAGGTTCCCTGGTTGAGAACATTGCCCACCTACTTGACTTTAACATGAAATTATCCTGCATTTTAGGGAGAAAGCTGGAATTAGGACAGGCTTAATGTGAGTTAGAGTTAGGATTGTGGCTTTAATTAAGGATAAGGTTGTGGTGTACAAAATGGTTAGGCCTAAGGTGAAGTTAGAGCTGATGATATGGTTAAAGCTATAGTAGGTTCAAGGTAACTTTTAGGATTTGGAATAGAGGTAAAGTTCAGGATAAGGCTAAGTCAAATCTAGTGTTAAATTGAACAAAGTTCAGTTACTTCTATTAACAAATTTGCTTTGTTTTTATGGTATTCTTTATTGAAAAACGTACCTCAGCAACACCAATGCACTACTGGGATCTAGCTAATGGTTGGTGTCTGCAGATATTTTCCTCTTGTTATTGGCTCATCAATTGAATTCAGCTAGGTACCAGCAGTGCAGTACTGCTCCTGAGCCTACTTAGGTTCATTTTCAGGAAAGGATTCAAAGATAACAAAGCAAATGTCATAAATAGAAGTAAATTTAAACGTAGTTTAAAACTGCAGCCTCTATCTGAACTAAAAATCTAATTATAACCAAGTGTTATACTGATTGCCCCCAAACAACCCCACCAACCAAAAAAAGTTTGTATGCCTATGATTAACTTCTTCATTCCTAGGGATGACAAATTGCAGTGCATTGCGTTTTTCAGCAATATAGAGGTTAAAGGGAAATGAAACCCAAATGTTTCTTTCATGATTCAGATAGAGCAGCGATTTTAAACAACTTTCTAATTTACTTCTATTATCAAGTTTACTTCGTTATCTTGGTATCTTTTGTTGAAAAGCAGTGACATAATACTTAGGAGCGGCCCATTTCTGGAGCACTATTTGGCAGCAGTTTTTCAAGAGCACTAGAGGGCAGCGCTATTTCCTGCCATGTAGTGCTCTAGATGACTACTTAGGTATCTCTTCAGCACAGAATCTCATAGGAGCGAAGCGAATTTGATAATAGAAGAAAATTAGAAACAAATTTAAAATGGTCTGTTCTGTCTGAATCACAAAATACATTGGGGTTTCATGTCCCTTTAAGCAAACAATAAAAACATAGAGGCTTTGTTTAGTTTTTCTTCCATTGATATAATGTGCAGATGCGGAAGCAACTTTCAAGACATTATGTTATGTTCACACCAATTAGTGGCCATCCAAAGACACAGCTGGCTCGTATCACAAAGCAATTTGTGACTTGTCTGTTTAATGCTAGAAAGGCAAACTGACGACGGTAGAATTGTAATATCTTGCACATCACATGTCTCAGGAGAGCTATAAATCCGGTGCAACTTACCTTTGATTTATAACAAATGAATATGGTGTTAGTAATGTTTGTGATCTAGAAACTGCAGAGGTGGAGAGCAAAAGAAACAAATCCACAATTACAGTTGGTTTTGGATACATTGTAAATGTTATTCCTAAATAAGCAATCACAAAAAAATGGCAACTAAACGTTATTTTGCATTTACACTTACAGGTATCATGTTAATGATTAGACCAAACATTAAAATGAGTTTGAGATTTTTTTTAGAAATTCTAGTGCTAAGTTTTGTTTTCATTTATGGTGATATATAAGAGTGGTTACATAATTAATATCTTTAATTAATTTTGGTATATTTTAAAATATTATGATTTCCTTGGTTTAAAAGTGCAATGCTGAATACGGAGAGCGTATATTAAATAAGAGTATCTTCTATCATGGCTTCAATTAGCTGAAGAGGACTATTAAAACATTAAAATATTTTCAACTGGGGGGTGGAGCCAACTACCATCCTGGCTGGTCGCATTTAGCTAGGGCTCCCAGTAATAGCTAGTGGGATAACTAAGTTTAATAGATATATTCCCCTGAAACCTAGCGATTTTTTCCCAAGTGTCACCTCACATCTCCAGCTGGGGCACAGAAACTAAGATTAGAGAGCTTTGCACGGCACCGGAGTGAGACACAGATTTAGCGCAACTGCCCCTGCCTAATGAGGACTCATTCTATCCCAGGCCGCCTACCCTGAACCCTGCGCTGGTACTAACAGCAGTGCCATTGCTGGAGGCTACACTGAACAACACACACACAGCGGCAGGAGCGCCAGACACAGCAGCATCGGGGGTCTGAGAAACTCCCCCGCACCTGAATTAGAAAGTGCCGGGTCATAACGGAACTACCCGCATCAACCTACCTTCTGCGGCAGTGAAGCCGGACTGGTGCACTGGCTCTGGAGTGTCTCTTCCCCGCTCCGGAGCATACCTCTCCGCAACGCCCTGAGAGGCCGACCCGGATCCGGCGCAACACACAGCTCCGTGACTGAGCGGCCTCCACGTGGCAGTCAGTGGATCATTTCCCTGTAAGTAACGGCAGCCTGGTCTGCAAGTGTTATTATTGTCCTGAGATACACTGACGTAGGGGAGCCCAGGGACTAACTGGGTCTTACACAGCTGGCATAAATCAATTGGCTGGGGGCCATCTAATAACGGCACTCTTCTTTCCATTCTGGGGCGCGAAAACGCCATCTTTAGCCCCACATAAGCACAGCACAGCCATCTATCAGTGTGGACCCCTTTTAAGTAATACGCAGTGGGTTAACAGAACCGTGGTACAAGCAACATTAAAGGCTTTATCTGAGTCAGGGTTCCTAATTATTAATACAGAAACTATTACAACCAGCCTGCTAGTCGCTCATTCATTAGAGGATAGCCACGTGGGACTCAAACCTTACACAGAGCCCTGTAAACTCACTAAGCAGCAACTACTTTTTGCCTCTTAAACCCCAGCAGCTTTCTCAAGGAGGGCTGAGATCTTAGGGTGGTACTTGCTGCCAACTCCCAACAACATATAAGCACCTAAACCACCACTGAAACAGCATTTTTAGGCTTGTTGTGGATATTCTATGTAACCCCCGCAGCTGCACCTAGGGACCTGTTCTACTACAAAATTGGACTGTGCTGCACCATCTTCAGAATCTCAAAAGCTGCTGTACACCTTGCCCCTGTGTCACAACTGAGGTGCACTCTCCCGTCCCCTTTCCTGCTGCATGCTACTGCAGTAGGTCATATCCCTCACCCTTTTTCCGACCTGGCCCAAAGGTGGCAGTTTCCCTAGGGAGAGTGCCCTAACCCTACTCCTAAAACAACAAGACTACTTAATGCCAGTGACTTTCCCATTCTATCTAGAATTTATTTTTGCCTAACATGGCATAAACACGACTAGGCCACTTAAGCCTGTCTACCACACAGTGACATCTCCCTATTTCTAAGTGGGACCGCCCTGCCATACCTGACTTCCAACCTAGCAAAGACCCCCTCAACAACAGACCCAACCTATCTCTTTCCAAATATGTCGCAGTCAGCCAGAGGGAAAAAGAATAAGCAGACATTCTTACCCAAGAAAACAGTGATAGACCACTTTGGACCTCCAGGAGGACTATCACAAAGTGATATAGAACCCCCGGACTCCCCTGGGTCTGACACCTCGGATCTCACATTGGCGGCTATCCAGAACATCCAACAAGCCCCAACTGAAGCAGTTACTCCCTCATTCATAATGGACTCCCTCAAGTCCCTGCTGGACAAACACCATGCTTCATTCACAGCCCAAATGGCGGCCTCTACTGCTGAGCTCAAAAAAGAGATCTCATCAACAAATGAAAGAATCGACTCTCTAGAGAGACGGCAGGAGGATGCCGCTGTGGAGCATTCTAATCTACAATCCTACATGCAACGTCTTGCGGACTACCTAGATGTTGTTGATGATAAGATAGCGGACTTGGAAGATAGATCTCGGAGGAATAACCTAAGGATCCGAGGTATCCCTGAGTCTATCTCTGTGACCGATCTACAAACATACCTAAGAGAACTGTTTATAGTACTGGCGCCCCCAGCTACAGAGGCGAAAGCCCTGATGGACCGTGCACACCGCTCTCTTAGGCCCAAAGGTCTCCCAGATGACCAACCTAGAGACACGATAGTCAGACTGCACTACTTCACGTACAAAGAGAGAATCCAAAGGGCTCATTTCCAGAAACCATCTCTCCCAGACAAATTTAAAAAATTACAGATCTTTCCTGACCTTTCTGCAAGGACATTACAAAAGAGGAAAACATTCACGGAAGTCACATCCATTCTGAGGAAAAACGAGATCAGGTATAGGTGGGGCTATCCCATAAAACTACTCATCTTTCAGAACAACCAGATGTTTACCGTGCAGACTCCTAACAGAGGGTACGAGTTGCTTAAGCTATGGAACTTGTACCCCTCTCAAAAGGAAAAACCACAGACTAACCAAACACAACTGAGAGCCACAGCTGCAGAATGGGAGGCTTCTTCCAATCCTAAGGAACAGCGAAGCAGAACGAATGTCTCCGGGGCTGGAGACTGGACCACCCCTTCTACCCGAAGGTTTGACCAGCAGAAACACAGTGAAGGTCGGAACTGGCCGATCCTCCCACAGAGACATAGATCTGGATCACCAGTTTCTTGAGAAGTGCATCTCAAATCCTGGGATGTAGCTTGCTCTCCCTGGACATTGTTTATATGCAGTTAAGTTCTTTTTCCCTTTTTAGTGTATATCAACAGCTGGTGATCCTGCACTTTTGGACTCTTACAGCTGGCATGCTGATCTCGATGAACTCTGGACGATAAGTATCCTCTCTTTTGTTCTGTTCCTTTGCAATTTTCCCATAGCATTGTGATCACTGTTTGCATTTGTGGGTAGATAATTTTTTGTTGCTAAATAGTTATCAATGCTGCGTTCTAGGTTAATTTTGTGTTTTATCTTGTTCACAAATTACAGTTAAACATTCACAGACCTAATACACAACATTTACCACCGCTAATTAGGGTGGTGTTATACTTTAAGTATCATGTGCTCGGTGAGGGCCCAGCTGTAGCACATTTCCTGTACATGTGTCCACTGCAACTGTGGTGGACGCATCACAGGATTAATCCCTACGAACACAACACTTAATGAACCCCTATGGCAAACCTACTCACACGGAGCTCCGAACATATAGTTGCTAACGGAACACTTCACCACACATATCATAGTACCCTATCACATCCCTAAATTTGCAGTTGCTCAATACAAAACCTCAGTAACAAGACCACTAGGCCGCATACCATGAATAAACCATCAGTTGGGTTTACTCCCTGCATTAGAGCACCATAGCCTCAGCTATTTAATTTATTTTGTGTGGTCTACACTGAGATGCATGCCTGACTGCCAGTTATAATATTGTTGTTACAAGTTGTTTGATGTTCTGGTAACTGTTTTTGATATAGAATTACTGTTTTTTTGGGGGGTTTTTTGTAAGTTCATTGAAAGTTTTCTTTTGTCACTGTCATGTAACTTTAACTTTCATACATCCCCCTCATTTGACAGGCTACAAGGCCGTCTCTCTATTATTTGATCCCCACCACCCCCTAACGATTTGTTAGCTAGTTCTAGAGTGGCCGGCCTCCCCCCATTATCTGGCCCGCTACTAATAGTGAATTATCCAAAAGTTACTAACAACCTCCCCCCCCTCCACAAATCCAAACCCCCTTTTCCCCCCAATTCGAATGTGCTTCCTTTACTAGGGAAGATGATTAATGCGGTTTCTCTTGACCATACCTCAACACCCATTCTACATTGTATCTGCACTGCCATAAATTGCAACAAGTTTTGCATCTTCTTGTAATCTATTAGAAGCTCAAGAATAACTAGCCTCCTTTGTCTTTTAGGTTTTGCCCTTCTCTCTCATTTCCTTCTCCTTTTAGCCTCTTAGCGCTTCTTCCCTTCTCACCTGTTTTTTTTTTTTTCCCCTCTACTCTTCCCCTCACCTCTCTTTACCATTGCTCCAACATGTCCCTTACCTGTACCTCACTCAATACTAGAGGGCTTAATTCCCTAGCAAGAGAAGCAGACTAGTCAGTTACTTAACTAGTACCAAGACTAAAATAGCCTTTCTCCAGGAAACCCACTGGGTAGATGGAACCCCTATACCCTTCCAATGTAGACAATACCCAAAAGTTGAGACAGCCTCGTTCTCGGGGAAATCGAGAGGGGTAGCCATCCTGATACATAAGTCTATTCTCTTTGAGAAAATTGATACCTTTAAGGACCCAAAGTGTAGATTCCAGATACTGACCTGCAAACTAGATAACACCCCATATACTCTTGCCAACTACTATGGCCCAAACTCTGGACAAATACGAGCATTTAGGAAGTTTTTAAGACTGCTGACCTCCCATAAAACTCAAAATCTGCTACTGGTAGGAGATTTCAATATGCTACTAGACACAACACTAGATAGACGTTCTCCCAAGCTTAAACCCTGTGACAAACAAACTATTAGAACTGCAAAACATTTCAATAACCTATTGGCCCAACACAATTTGTTTGACATCTGGCGTTCCCACCATCCCTCCTCGAGAGACTACTCTTATTACTCTAAAGTACACAATACCTATACCAGAATTGATTATCTTTTTTGTGAACCAAGACTTCTAGACTTGGTCCAATCGGTGCTTATGCCTGAATGCACATGGTCTGACCATTCCTCAGTCCAGCTTATACTAAAAAACCCCAATAGCACACCCTTTAGACCCTCCTGGACGCTCCCGGAGCACCTTCTTTCCAACTCGGACCAGGTTGCACTGATTCGGAAAGAGATTACCGAATTTCTAAATATAAACGACAATGGTGCAGTTAATGACTTTTGTCTGTGGAGCACCCTCAAGGCCTTCCTTAGAGGTGTATTCATTAAATTAAACGCAGAACACAAGAAACGGCTGAGCAGTTCGCTCGCCCAACTACATGTCTCCTTGAGAAATCTGACCATATTACATGTGGCATCGTTGGACCCGCAGGTTCTCTCCCAAATTGAAGCTATTAAGACAAAAATTGCAGCCCTAGAATTAGAAAGACAGCAAATTCAAGTTCAGAAGTTCAAACAGGCATTTTATGCCAAGGGAAACAAAGCGGATAGGCTACTGGCCAACAAGCTTAAGCAAAGAACTGCAGAAGCCCGTATCCCTTATATCAAAACACCCAGGGGGATCGTCCGACTTCCAGCGGACATAGGGAAAGCCTTCGCTTCTTATTACTCTACATTATATAACTTAGCGAGCTCGCCCACCCTTCACGCCCCGACCACACAGCACATTCAGAACTTCCTAGACACCCTCTCTTTGCCGGCCCTGACAGAAGACCAGAGAGATCTGCTTGATGCCCCATTTGATATCAAAGAAGTCCTACATGCCATCAAATCCCTAAAATCCCACAAAGCCCGAGGTCCTGATGGTTTTGGAGCTCTGTTCTACAAAACGTTCAGACTCCAGCTATCACCGCTTCTTAATAGGGTTTGTTCACTAGCTAGACAATCTGGCTCCCTACCAACTGAACTCTTGGAGGCGACCATCGTGACCATTCCGAAACCGGGTAAAACCCCTAACGTGTGTGAACACTTCCGCCCCATTTCACTGATCAATATCGATGTGAAGTTGTTGGCGAAACTCCTGTCCTATAGATTAAACAAAGTTCTCTCGTCGTTGTTGGACGGAGACCAAGTAGGCTTCACCCCGGGCCGGGAAGGACCTGATAATACACGCCGGATTCTCAATATATATTCTGAAGCCAAGAAGCGTAACCTCTCATGTACGACCCTAGCCTTAGACGCCGAAAAGGCTTTTGATAGGGTCAACTGGACATACCTATTTGAGGTCCTTGACAAGTTTGGCTTTCCTCCGGGGTTTTGCTCCTGCATCAAAGCTCTGTACGCGGCCCCCTCGGCCTCGGTTAGAGGTCTGGGATTCCGTTCCCCGACCTTCCAGATCACTAATGGAACGCGCCAAGGGTGTCCCCTATCTCTGCTGCTCTTCGCCCTAGTTATGGAACCCCTGGCTGAGGCGATTAGAGGTAGTCCTGATATTCGGGGGGTGGAGTTAGGGGGCACCCTACAAAAAAACGCCCTATTCGCGGACGACTTAACTGTTTTTCTGAGTGATCCCCTACATTCCCTCCCTGCTCTTTTTAAGTTGCTGGATAGGTTTGGACAGATTAGCTATTACAAGCTCAACATCAATAAGACAGAGGCTTATACCATTAATGTTGCAGGAACCGAACTAATAGAACTCCAACATCGGTACCCATTTAATTGGTCTCAGCATAGGATCAAGCATCTTGGAGTCTATCTCTCTTGGAACATCCCCACTATAGTGGAGTCTAATTTCTGCCCTCTCCTTCAGCAGTTTCAGTCTTGTACTGATAAGTGGAGTGTCCCATGCATCTCTTGGTTAGGGCGAATTGCTGCATTCAAGATGCTTCTACTCCCTAAGCTCACATACCTATTCCGTTCACTCCCTATCCCTGTTCCCAAGTCTTTGATCAGCAAATTTCAGCAAATTTGTAATAAGTACATCTGGAAAAATAAACACCCTAGAGTAGCTATTAGAGTACTACAACAACCGCTTTTATGCGGGGGCGCGGGCGCCCCTAACATAACCTACTACCATGAAGCCTCAAGGCTTTCTCACATCTTGGCATGGAAGACCACAGATGGTAAAAGCAAATGGCAAATGCTGGAACAAGCAATGCTCTCTAGTCCTCTTACCTTACGTGACCTCATTTGGTTACCTAAACATATTAGGTCATCCTACAATATACAGAATACTATAATCTCTCATGCCCTTCGGCTTTGGGATAGATTGCGCTCGCTGCCCCAGATAGCTCCACACCCCTCCCCCGTTCATTCTCTAACAGGCCTGCTAGCGGCCCTTAAAGATTCCCATCCCCTTCTGTGGCAGGAGCATGGAATCCGAAGCATTGCGGATCTGTTTCTCAACGGCCAATTTCTCACAACTACACTATTCACCAAAACTCACAACCCGCCCCAGTTACTTCTATTCGAGTTCTGGAGGCTTAAAAGCCTACTAAAATCCTGGGGGTTCTTAAACCATCCCCCCAGAGAGCCCACTATGTGGGAAAAAAGATGGAGTAGTAGTGTGAAGATACCTAGGTCACTTTCGGTGTCCTACAAAGACCTAATGAATCCCCCCCTTTACTACAGGTCAGCATACACATTGGCTTGGGAAAAAGCCTTTCGCATTCGGACCGAGCAAAATGATTGGGCCCAAGCGGTAGCCCTAACCAAACAGGCACTCCATTGTGTCACTCTACTAGAGTTATATCTCAAAGTCTGTACGCAGTGGCATCTCACTCCACTCAGATTATACAAAATCTCTCAGATTAACTCCCCACTGTGTTGGAGGCAGTGCGGGATAGTGGGTTCACCAGCCCATATTTGGTGGGAATGCCCGAAATTGGCTCCTTTCTGGCAAGAGGTCTCGCACAAATGTAGAAACCTACTTCCCTACTTAGGAAACTCCCCGCAAACAGCTCTACTACACTTAAACATAAACACAGCCACGGCCCCAGAGGCCTTACTCTCCATCTAGATACTCATCTCAGCCAAATTAGCTATAGCGAGACTATGGAAACAGCAAACACCGCCTACTTGGGGAGAGGTAGTCAAAACCATGTCATATCTGGAGATAATGGAAGGTCCGATTTTTACCCAACATAATAAGATCGTTTTGCACTCGGGAATCTGGGAATTGTGGAGGCATTTGAACTGACTCTGACGATGGGCGGTTAATGGGAGCAATGGCTGCGGGCCCCATGTGCCACCTAACACATCCCCCTACCTCCCCCCTTGTTCACCCAAATCCTCATCACACACCCCCCTCCCTTCCCCCTTTTTTTTTTTTTTCTTTCTCTCTCTGAGGCTGGTCTTTCTAGATATGTGCAACCATGTAGGTGTATAGTTCAAACGTTATTGGCTTTGTGGACCCATAGACGAGGCACTGGCCACCCAGAGTGCGTACAGTTCAAAGGAAAGCATGGAGAAGAGGAGATATTTTACATGCTGACGCATAGATTATTAAGTTTAATGATAGAAAATAATACTAGCAACGTGCCCAATAATTCAGACTGTATATATGTCCATTTTCATATGTCAGTACTTTTATATTTCATCCTGTTCTGAAACTGAAAAAGAGGTTAAGTTTATTTCCTATTTCGTTGGACAATTCTGTGATGAAACAGAAAAGACCTTATGTGTTTAATAATGTGCATATTGTGTTGTATTCATGCATATCTCGATGTATCACAGTAGTGCTGTATTGTGACTTTAACCTCAATAAACATTATTATTAAAATAAAATATTTTCAACTGAAAAAGGTGAAGTTAAAGCTTTATATTTTGATTTCAAGTAGAACAGGAAGTTCAGTTGGGTATTAAAGGGACACTGAAATATTACTGTGTCCTTCAGTTATTTGATAGATCAAAATGAAATTGCTGATCCAAACCCTTAATTATTTATAAATGAAAATCATGGAAATTGTCAGGGGTGCCTAAACTTTTGCATACAACTGCTCCTTTCGGAGCTTGATAGATAGGCCCGACAGCCTTTGTACTGACATTTTACCACATTCTTTTACACTTTTCCAAACCTCACTTGCTCATTCACCACACACTCCCCCCCCCCCATGTCATCACTCACTCTCAGTTCACTCTGCTTTATATCAGACTTATTTCCCTTCTTTCTTACCTTCTGTGTCCATTCCCTCTCCTTTAGATAGTAAGCTTGAGAGCCTTTCTACCTGTAGGCCACTTTGTATTTAAAGTAAACTGCTACTAATTGTGCTCAAGGGCAGGGCCTTCCTCTCCTTTTGTATAACTCAATTATTGCTCCTACAACTGTATTGTAACCCTACTGTACTTGTTTGTGTATTACTGTATCCCTGTAATGTTTTTTATTCTTTGTATAGCGCTGAGTAATCTGCTGGTGCTTTATAAATAAATAATAATAATAATATATTTAAAAATTAAAATATGTTTTTTTCTATAAAAAGAACATTTGAATGTAAACGATGCATAACACGCTTCAAGTTGCGTGCTGTAGATGTAACGCAGTGTCGGGTTACCAGACATGAAGAATAAGTTATCTTAAGGAGAGTTATGTTAATATTAAATTTAAAATATTGAACAATATTAATAATAATCATTAATAATTATAGTTAAAGGGACAGTATAGTCCAAAAAAAACTTTCATGATTCAGATAGGGCATGTAATTTTAAACAATTTTCCAATTTACTTTTATCACCAATTTTTCTTTGTTCTCTTGCTATTCTTAGTTGAAAGCTTAACCTAGGAGGTTCATATGCTAATTTCTTAGACCTTGAAGGCCGCCTCTTAAGAATGCATTTTAACAGGTTTTTCACCACTAGAGGGTGTTAGTTTATGTTTTTCATATAGATAACACTGTGCTTGTGCACGTGAAGTTACCTGGGAGCCATCACTGATTGGCTAAACTGCAAGTCTGTCAAAATAACTGAAATAAAGGGGCAGTTTGCAGAGTCTTAGATACAAGATAATCACAGAGGTAAAATATATATAAATATAACTGTGTTGGTTATGCAAAACTGGGGAATGGGTAGAAAAGGTATGATCTATCTTTTAAAACAATAACAATTCTGGTGTAGGCTGTCCCTTTAATGTTAAAAAAATGAATATATATATATTCTATTGACTTTTTAACCCCTTAAGGACCAGCGACGTACCCTGTATGTCGCTGGCCTTTTTTTGGGACTTGATTCTTTTATAGCACGGTCTTGCCACCAGCGTTGAGACTGCTCTATTCCACAAAGCCTGCTGGAGGGAGGGTATTAATAGCGTCTTCTTGCTAGACTTGTGCTATTATGTCCAGAAAAAACCCTTAATGACCAGTGACATACAGGGTACATTGTGGTCATTAAGGGGTTAAAATATTTTAGTAGATCTATAATAATTATTTACATTAATTATTAATATTTTTCAATATTTTAATTTATATTAAATAAACACATAATGCAACCTAATCTAACTCATGTTGGATTAGCATACATGAAGAATTAGTGTACTTCTGTCGGGTTTCCGCACATAAGTCCAGCAGGAGTACACTAATTCGTCATGAGCAATAAACTAACATGAGTTAAATTAAAGTGTATTTATTAAATATAAAATATTCGAAAATATTAATAACTAATATAAATTATTATTACAGATGTAAAAAAAAAATCTAAAAATAAATAGAATATATATATATATATATATATATATATATACAAGATATAACACAAGCACTCACTGGACTTGATACAGGTGAAATAAAAAGTGTTTTATTCCATATAAACCAGTGTCGTTTCGGGGTTTATATGGAATAAAATGTGTGTGTATATATATATATATATATATATATATATATATATATATATAGATAGATAGATAGATAGATAGATAGATAGATAGATAGATAGATAGATAGATAGATACGAGGGTAAACAGTAGTAGTACAAGACATAAAACATAAATGGTGATTAAATATAATAGAAATAGTATCTTAAAAACAAAAAATTAATGACATATATAAAATTATTATTATAAAAATATAATTAGTCCACTGGTGTGTTAGTAATAATGTGAATCCCCTTACCAGAATTTACCTCAATCTAATGAGGTAAGTAGCCACACTGCAAGGGGTATGTGTGTAATAAAGCAGATGTATCCAGTGTGGAAAAGGATGTCTTATAGAAACGTTATAGAGTAAGATCAAATAAGTTCATATAAATAATGATAAAAAGGATTATATACCCTAGGTATATAATCCTTTTTATCATTATTTATATGAACTATTTGAACTTACTCTATAACGCTTCTATTGGGTACCTGCTATCGGATTGCCTGCATTATATTGTTTTGTGCTCTATGTGGACTTTGGAACTTTACACTGGTCTGCTCTCTGCATTGAAACTACACTACAACTGCTTGGAGTTACTTTTTGTCACGCTATAAACATACCTCATATTGTCTGAGGTCACTACATGTGAGTTGAATGATTGTTTGTTTTGTCTGTATTATCCATTAAAAACAATATTACACTATCTGTGATTTTTCTCTTTCATGGGTCTATCCCTCTGTGAGGAGGCTAACAGAAGTCAAAAACTACATACTCCAAGAGGTGGATAAGCACATTAAGACATCCTTTTCCACACCGGATACCTCTGCTTTATTATCCACATACCCCTTGCATTGCGGCTACTTACCTCATTAGATTGAGGTAAAACCCCATGTCATCACTCACTCTCAGTTCACTCTGCTTTATATCAGACTTATTTCCCTTCTTTCTTACCTTCTGTGTCCATTCCCTCTCCTTTAGATAGTAAGCTTGAGAGCCTTTCTACCTGTAGGCCACTTTGTATTTAAAGTAAACTGCTACTAATTGTGCTCAAGGGCAGGGCCTTCCTCTCCTTTTGTATAACTCAATTATTGCTCCTACAACTGTATTGTAACCCTACTGTACTTGTTTGTGTATTACTGTATCCCTGTAATGTTTTTTATTCTTTGTATAGCGCTGAGTAATCTGCTGGTGCTTTATAAATAAATAATAATAATAATATATTTAAAAATTAAAATATGTTTTTTTCTATAAAAAGAACATTTGAATGTAAACGATGCATAACACGCTTCAAGTTGCGTGCTGTAGATGTAACGCAGTGTCGGGTTACCAGACATGAAGAATAAGTTATCTTAAGGAGAGTTATGTTAATATTAAATTTAAAATATTGAACAATATTAATAATAATCATTAATAATTATAGTTAAAGGGACAGTATAGTCCAAAAAAAACTTTCATGATTCAGATAGGGCATGTAATTTTAAACAATTTTCCAATTTACTTTTATCACCAATTTTTCTTTGTTCTCTTGCTATTCTTAGTTGAAAGCTTAACCTAGGAGGTTCATATGCTAATTTCTTAGACCTTGAAGGCCGCCTCTTAAGAATGCATTTTAACAGGTTTTTCACCACTAGAGGGTGTTAGTTTATGTTTTTCATATAGATAACACTGTGCTTGTGCACGTGAAGTTACCTGGGAGCCATCACTGATTGGCTAAACTGCAAGTCTGTCAAAATAACTGAAATAAAGGGGCAGTTTGCAGAGTCTTAGATACAAGATAATCACAGAGGTAAAATATATATAAATATAACTGTGTTGGTTATGCAAAACTGGGGAATGGGTAGAAAAGGTATGATCTATCTTTTAAAACAATAACAATTCTGGTGTAGGCTGTCCCTTTAATGTTAAAAAAATGAATATATATATATTCTATTGACTTTTTAAAATATTTTAGTAGATCTATAATAATTATTTACATGAATTATTAATATTTTTCAATATTTTAATTTATATTGAATAAACACATAATGCAACCTAATCTAACTCATGTTGGATTAGCATACATGAAGAATTAGTGTACTTCTGTCGGGTTTCCGCACATAAGTCCAGCAGGAGTACACTAATTCGTCATGAGCAATAAACTAACATGAGTTAAATTAAAGTGTATTTATTAAATATAAAATATTCGAAAATATTAATAACTAATATAAATTATTATTACAGATGTAAAAAAAAAATCTAAAAATAAATAGAATATATATATATATATATATATATATATATATATACAAGATATAACACAAGCACTCACTGGACTTGATACAGGTGAAATAAAAAGTGTTTTATTCCATATAAACCAGTGTCGTTTCGGGGTTTATATGGAATAAAATGTGTGTGTATATATATATAGATAGATAGATAGATAGATAGATAGATAGATAGATAGATAGATAGATACGAGGGTAAACAGTAGTAGTACAAGACATAAAACATAAATGGTGATTAAATATAATAGAAATAGTATCTTAAAAACAAAAAATTAATGACATATATAAAATTATTATTATAAAAATATAATTAGTCCACTGGTGTGTTAGTAATAATGTGAATCCCCTTACCAGAATTTACCTCAATCTAATGAGGTAAGTAGCCACACTGCAAGGGGTATGTGTGTAATAAAGCAGATGTATCCAGTGTGGAAAAGGATGTCTTATAGAAACGTTATAGAGTAAGATCAAATAAGTTCATATAAATAATGATAAAAAGGATTATATACCCTAGGTATATAATCCTTTTTATCATTATTTATATGAACTATTTGAACTTACTCTATAACGCTTCTATTGGGTACCTGCTATCGGATTGCCTGCATTATATTGTTTTGTGCTCTATGTGGACTTTGGAACTTTACACTGGTCTGCTCTCTGCATTGAAACTACACTACAACTGCTTGGAGTTACTTTTTGTCACGCTATAAACATACCTCATATTGTCTGAGGTCACTACATGTGAGTTGAATGATTGTTTGTTTTGTCTGTATTATCCATTAAAAACAATATTACACTATCTGTGATTTTTCTCTTTCATGGGTCTATCCCCCTGTGAGGAGGCTAACAGAAGTCAAAAACTACATACTCCAAGAGGTGGATAAGCACATTAAGACATCCTTTTCCACACCGGATACCTCTGCTTTATTATCCACATACCCCTTGCATTGCGGCTACTTACCTCATTAGATTGAGGTAAAATCTGGTAAGGGGATTCACATTATTACTAACACTCCAGTGGACTAATTATATTTTTATAATAATAATTTTATATATGTCATTCATTTTTGTTTTTAAGATACTATTTCTATTATATTTAATCACCATT
Organism: Bombina bombina; assembly: GCF_027579735.1. Taxonomy (NCBI): domain Eukaryota; kingdom Metazoa; phylum Chordata; class Amphibia; order Anura; family Bombinatoridae; genus Bombina; species Bombina bombina. Next base: position 252,385,762 of record NC_069507.1, read on the forward strand.
TATGTTTTATGTCTTGTACTATGAATTTTTGAGCGCTGTTTACCTTTTTACCTATTTTTAACTTTATCATATATTGGTATGTCAACACTATCCTCTATTGAAATGGTTCTTAACGGCAGCTGATTATTCTTCCCCTGACCAGCGCAACACTTGGTGCTGCTTGTTGACAGATCAGTCCTCTGGTCTATCACATTCTACTTGGATACACATATATATATATAAATTAGTAACAATAATAATTATTAATAAATATTATTAATATTTACATAAAAATCGGGTTATTCGAGACGGCACCACTGTTAGTGCTCTGGCATAGGGGTTAAACTGCTACACCCCAAAGTAATGTGAAAAATACAAGAGGAATGCCAGCACTTGGATAAAAAGTTATATATTTATTTATTTATTGAAGACCTAGTACAGGTCTTCAATAAATATATAACTTTTTATCCAAGTGCTGGCTTCCTCTTGTATTTTTCACATTAATATTTACATAATGCACCTTAAGATAACAAATTCTTAATGTGTGCCAAACCGATACAGTGCGCAACCCGAAGCATGTTACGTATTTTAAACTCCAATGTTCTTCATAATTTTTTTTTTATATGAGTATAGATATACACAGATATAATATATATATATACAGCAAGCAGTAATCAGCACTTACTGGGCTTAATTAATTAAAACAATTTTGTGTATACTGAATAAACAACATTGTTTTCATTAATTAAGCCCAGTGAGTGCTGTTTCCTGCTTGCTGTATCTTATCACATTCAGCACCCTGGCAGTTAAAGACTGTTTGTGAGAGTGTTCCTTACTCGCTTCATATATATATATATAAAATCAAAAGAGAGGGAGATGCACTCAGCTGAGACAGAACAAAAGCCAGAATAACTTCCATGTCTGTTCATTTTCATTGCCACTCAGGGTGCATACTCTTTAAGCACACTATGCCTTTTCACAGAGAAGCATATCAGTCTGACCCTGCCCAATGACAGTCCAGCGGCAAAATACCAGGCAATTCTTCTCTGAACAAGAGAAAGAGCAACCCAGATGATCATTTTGGCCTTCTGTGGGCCTCGTCAGTGAGGTGCAGTTGTATCTCTCTAAGGGCCTGTGTGCAAGGAGTCCACGTCTGGTTTCACCCATTACTCTTAGGGAGACCCAAGAACGAATTGCATAAATATCAAAGAGATGCACTCAGCTGAGACAGAACAAAAGCTAGAATAACTTCCATGCCTGTTCATTTTCATTGCCACTCAGGGTGCATACTCTTATAGCATATTATGCCTTTCCACAGAGATTTTATTTTTATTGTGTAGCATATCAGTCTGATCCTGCCCAATGACAGTCCAGCACCAAAATATCAGGCAATTCTTCACTGAACGAGAGAAACAACAACCCCAGATGATTGTTTCAGCCTTCTGTGGGCCTCCTCAGTGAGGCATAGTTTCATTTCTCTAAGGGCATGTGTGCAATGAGTCCATGTCTGGTTTCCCCCATTACTCTTAGGGAGAGACTAGAGCAATTTGCATAAATATCAAAAGAGAGAGAGACACACTCAGCTGAGACAGAACAAAAGCTAGTATAATTTCCATACCTGTTCATTTTCATTGCCTTTGTGAAAAGTAGAACTAGACTAAAAAAGCCTCCTCCTTGGTGGTAACTCGCCATAGAACAAGCTACTGAGCTGTTGTTTGTTACTTGTAGAGTGCGTCTCTCTTTGTATGCATTTAAATAATGACCCTGGGGAGGTCTCCCTAAGAGTGATAAGGGAAACCATATGTGGACTCCTAGCCCAGTGAAGCTTAGAGGAATATGGCTACACCTCACTGATGATGCCAAAATGATCATCTTGGGTTGTCATGTTCCTTGTTCAAAGGAGAATAGCCTGGTATTTCTGGGCTGGGCTGACCTTACTTTGCCGGATCAGACTGAAAAGCACAACTGGGCTAAAGAGGCTGCTCCTAGGTGGTGACTCACTATAGAACAAGCTACTAAGCTGCTGTTCGTTCCTGGTAGAGCACTTCTCTCTTTGTATGCATTTTTATATATATATATATATATATATATATATATATATATATATATATATATATATATATATATACTTACATACATAAGTATTAATTTAAACATACAAAGAACATTTTCCCTATATAAAGAACATTAGAATAGGAAATATTTACAGTAGATAGACAGTAAAACACATTTTTAAATATTAATATAGATTTATTTAGACACAAACGTGTGTATATACAGTATATATATATATATATATATATATATATTTCTAAATTATATCACTTTGCAGTCAAATACATGGCCATATACCTTTGAATCCATATAAATATTTTTATTAATATTTTTTTTATCAGATAATGTTTATATGAGTGTAACTGTTTATTTAAGTTGTGTTTGATGCAACTTTTAGTTTAGCCCTAACCATTACACAAGGTCTTCAGTTGCAATAACCTGGGCGCGATCCGATATAGATCGTAGTTTGCGGCGCAAGCGAGGGAACCCGCGTCGCCCGCAGTTTCAGCTCGCAACTCGAGCTATCCCATATACGGCGCCGTCAGATGCTAAAGTGCCGTAAGTCTGACAAACCAGCATGGTCCAGAAATCTGCGCAAGTACAAATTTCTGGCGTCGCCAGTGACTTACGGCACGTTAGAAACTGCCGGCGCCTACAAAACCTGACTAAAGTCTAAATCACCCGCACTGTCTAACACGCCTCCCTAACATAGCCCAACACGTCTAACCCTCTATCCGCTATCCCCCCTCACTATCCTAACAATAAAATATGCATTAACCCCTAAACCGCCGCTCCCAAACCCTGCCGCAACCTAATAAAGTTATTAACCCCTAAACCGCCGCCAGCTATATTAAATCTATAACCCCCTAAAGTGAGCCCCTACCCCTCCGCTATCTATTTTAAAATTATTAACCCCTAATCTAATCCCCCTACACCGCTGCCAGATATATTAACTATATTAACCCTAATTATATTATTATAATATATATATATGTATATATTAAGTCTTAACAACCCTATCTAACTCTAACATCCCTAACTAAACTCTTATTAAAATAAATCTAATATTAATATTATTAATTAAAATATTCCTATTTAAATCTAAATACTTACCTATAAAATAAACCCTAAGATAGCTACAATATAATTAATAATTACATTATAACTATGTTAGGGTTTATATTTATTTTACAGGTAAATTGTTAATTATTTTATCTAGGTATAATAGCTATTAAATAGTTATTAACTATTTAATAGCTACCTAGTTAAAATAATTACCCAATTTCCTGTAAAATAAATCCTAACCTAAGTTACAAATACACCTACACTATCAATAAATTAAATAAACTACAAATATCTATCTAAAAATACAATTAAATAAACTAAATTAAATTACAAAAAAAAACAAACACTAAATTACAAAAAATAAAAAAAAGATTACAAGATTTTTAAGCTAATTACACCTATTCTAAGCCCCCTAATAAAATAATAAAGCTCCCCAAAATAAAAAAATTCCCTATCCTATTCTAAATTAAAAAAAGTTCAAAGCTCTTTTACCTTACCAGACCTTAAAAGGGCCTTTGTGGGGGCATGCCCCAAAGAAAACTGCTCTTTTGCCTGAAAAAAAAACACAATACCACCCCCCAACATTACAACCCACCACCCACATACCCCTAATCTAACCCAAACCCCCTTAAATAAACCTAACACTACCCCCCTGAAGATCTCCCTACCTTGTATTCACCCAGCCGGGCCGAACTCCTCATCCGATCCGGGCAATGTCTTCCAGCAAGCGGCAGTGAAGTCTTCTTCCATCCGGGCGATGTCCTGAAGCAAGCGGCAGAGAGTCTTCTTCCATCGGCGATGTCTTCAAGCAAATCGGCATCTTCAATCTTCTTACTTCGCTCCTCCGCCGCGGAGCATCCATCCGGCACGACGACTTCCCGATGAATGAGGTTCCTTTAAATGACATCATCCAAGATGGCGTCTGTCGAATTCCGATTGGCTGATAGGATTCTATCAGCCAATCGGAATTAAGGTAGAAAAATCTGATTGGCTGATTGAATCAGCCAATCGGATTGAACTTGAGTCTGGTAAGGTAAAAGAGCTTTGAACTTTTTTTAATTTAGAATAGAGTAGGGAATTTTTTTATTTTGGGGGGCTTTATTATTTTATTAGGGGGCTTAGAATAGGTGTAATTAGCTTAAAAATCTTGTAATCTTTTTTTTATTTTTTGTAATTTAGTGTTTGTTTGTTTTTTGTAATTTAGTTTAGTTTATTTAATTGTATTTTTAGATAGATATTTGTAGTTTATTTAATTTATTGATAGTGTAGGTGTATTTGTAACTTAGGTTAGGATTTATTTTACAGGTAATTGGGTAATTATTTTAACTAGGTAGCTATTAAATAGTTAATAACTATTTAATAGCTATTATACCTAGTTAAAATAATTAACAATTTACCTGTAAAATAAATATAAACCCTAACATAGCTATAATGTAATTATTAATTACATTGTAGCTATCTTAGAGTTTATTTTATAGGTAAGTATTTAGATTTAAATAGGAATATTTTAGTTTATAATATGATTTAGATTTATTTAATAAGAATTTAGTTAGGGGTGTTAGGGTTAGATAGAGTTAATATAGTTTATATAAATACTATAGTAACTATATTAACTATATTAACCCTAATATAATTAGGGTTAATATAGTTACTATATATAATATAATAACTATATTAACTATAATATACTTAGGGTTAATATAGATAATATAGCTGGCGGCGGGGTAGGTAGATTAAATTAGGGGTTAATAATTTTAATATAGATGGCGGTGGTGTAAGGGGTTCACATTAGGGGATAGATCAGTTAGATGGTGGCGGTTTTAGGGGCTCCCAGTAGGGGGTTAGTTTATGTAGATTGCGGCGGTTTAGGGGTTAAATACTTTATTAGGGATTGCGGCGGGGGATCGCGGTTGACAGGGAGATAGACATTGCGCATGCGTTAGGTGTTAGGTTTATTTTAGCAGCCAGTTTAGGGAGTTACGGGGCTCCAATAGTCAGCGTAAGGCTTCTTACGGCTGCTTTTTGTGGCGAGGTGAAAATGGAGTAAGATTTGTCCATTTTCGCCACGTAAGTCCTTACGCTGTATATTGGATACCAAACTGTACGGGTTTGGTATACCTGCCTATGGCCCAAAAAACTACGGGCGACGGCAGAAATATACGCGCGTAACTTCTAGGTTACGCCGTATATAGGAAACCAAACCCGCGCAAATATTGGCGTCGCCGACTTTTGCGGGCGACGATTTTTATTGGATCGACCCCCTTTACAAAAGGTCTTCAGTTGCCCTAACGTGACGCATGTTAAATTAGATTGCACTTGAGCGAATGCGTTTACTTTCAACTTGTAATACGCGCGCAAAATGAACGGGGTAAATCACTTGTAATCTAGCCCTATGTATGGGTTAAACACATAGTTTAAGTTCTGCTTAGAGAGCCCAACCATCACATCTACTGATCAGCCAGCCAGTGAGCCAATTAAGGGTATCAGTCACACATAACTGCCAGTCACCAGATATGTCTTGCTCCAGAACTGTAAATTAGAACATGTCATTTTTCCTGTAGAATAAAAAACACAATACTAGATATTATATACATTGTTTTAAAAGTATAAAGGTGTCATAGACCAAAAAGTTGTCTCAACGTTTACTGTTACTGTGTAGGTTTTAGTGTCATGGTTAGATACACATCTAGACTGTACTATGGCAAATACTGTAAATTACTGATAAATGACTGAGGATTTGTTTAAATTACAGTTGACTTTTGCTCTTGATATAAGTTTCTTAAGGTTTTTTCCCATGCATTCACATGCATTAATATTAAAGCCAAATTCATAAAGTAGCAACCTAAAATCAAACGTGATTAACCCCTTAAGGAACGGAAATTTTAGAGGAAAACTTGCCCAAAGTACAAGATAATTTTTAGCATTTTTGCTATTACTCCATTTAAACAGAAATTGAGTCTTGTTTTTTAGTTTATTTATCTATCAAAACTATATATATTTTTTTTAGTAGACAGCCCAACGTATTGATCTAGGCGAATTTTGGTATATTTCATGCCACCATTTTGCCGTTAAATGTGATCAAATTTTTTTTTTAAACTTTTTCACAACTTTGGGTTTCCCACTGAAATTATTTACACACAATGGGGCCGATTTATCAAGGGCCTTCAGGCTCGCCGGAAACAGCAATTATGAAGCAGTTGTCCACATACCGCTGCTCCTTAACTGGTCTGCCACCTCTGAGTGGCGGACAGCAATCAACCCGATCAGATACGATTGGGTTGATTGACACCCCCTGCTAGCGGCAGATTGGCTGTGAATCTGCAGGGGGCGGCATTGCACAGTTTACCAGAACTGCTTGTGCAATGTTAAATGCAGACAGCGTATCATGTCGGACAGAGATTGATAAATCGGCCCCAATTACTGCAGTCATAAGGGAGGTTATAAAAGCTTTTCTGAGTCCCTTTTGTTCAGAAACAGCAGGCATGCATGGCTTTGCCATTGTTTTTACAAATTAGAAGGTGGGTAATTGCAGCTGCACACCACACTTCTGAAATTCCCAGCAGTAAAGGGATAATCAGGTAGCTTGTACGGTTAATTTTAGCTGTAGTGTAGAGATTACCCTCCCATCTGACACCTTCCACCCCCTGTTACCTTCCTGATCCATCCTAAACAATTTTCTTCTCTCCCTCACCTCCAATTGGTCACCACTATCTATTTTTTTAACAATTAATTGTATTATGTTATTTTCTGCGGTGTAAGATCCCCACTTACCCTCCCAATTCCCTGATCCCTCCCAAATAGCTTTCTAACCCTTCAGCCATCTTAGGTACTGGCAGCTATCTGCCAATAACCAGTTTACCTACTTTTGTTATAATAAATAGCTTTTTACTAATAAAACATATTGTTCCTGTAGTGTAGTGGTGATCAAAGATTCTCCAGCTTGGAGAGAAATTGTAGTGAAGACTTCAAAGGGGCTGATCTTACTGAATGATCAAAGAAAAAGGGAGGAACTCTAATTTCTATATGTAAAGGAAAGACAAGCATGATATGAGAGTTTTGTTACATTTTATACATTGTATTTTATATTCATTTAAATTTCAGATTGGCTCCTTTCAGTATTATTGCATTTAAGCTTTGCACTTTCTCTTTTATATTTTAATACATTTAGATCTAGCAGTGATTTAAAATAAATCTGATTATTTTTTGAATGTTTCTGTGTTACTTTAACAAATTATGATCATACTTTCTATATTTCTACATTTAGCCACCATCAGCAAGCGCAACCCAGATGCTGAACCAAAAATAGACTTGCTCCTAAGCTTACATTCTTGCTTTTCAAATAATGATAGCAAGAGAACAAAAAAAATGCTAATAGAAGTAAATTAGAATGTTGCTTAAAATTGCATGCTCTATCTGAATCCTGAAAGAAAAAAAATTGGGTTTAGTATCCCTTTAAGTGTAGCACTCAAGTGCAATTCAAAATAGTACCAAAAAATTAAGTACTTTCTGAGACCTGAATTAAATCCATTATTATTAATAGTAGAACACAATCAGCTTAGAAAAGGCTTAAAACACCATCAGCTTAGAGCTTGAGCAATATCTGACATAAATGTTACTGTACACCACCATAGAACTCTATTATGTGAGATATTTAATATGAGCAAAGAAAGTGCTATTTACTGAGCTCAAGCGATGCTAACACTCATTTGTGCCTTTGTTTTTTAGCACTAGAAACTCATAAATGTAATTAGAATGGTATGGCCTTCTTTATACCTGAAAGATTTCTTCAGTAGATGTTTGCAAGATTAGTTTCAATGGTTGAAGAAGAAAAATGTTTTTTGCAGTTGACGATCATTTCAAAACGCACTATTGAAAGTTTTTAAAATATTTTGTCTGATTTTATTTGTATCAAATATTGCAACCAACTTGCTTATATCCATAATAGATATTAGAGATGGGTATTTGTGATGAAAAACAAATATTTATTTTTGTTTTAAAAAAATGAATATCTGAATAAATGCACTAAAGAAAATGAAAGAAAACTTAAAAATACTGACGAAAATGATCAGTATTCATTTGTTCCCTTTGTTTTTTTAAGGGGTTAATACCTGCCTTAAAGTTAGTTCGAATTTGATGTATCTACAGACCACAGGAACACTACATGCGCAGTCTCAGCTGGTGTAAATGTTACAATAATACTATTCTGATGTATGACTCTAATGGGTCAAATCAGTGTACTGCGTATTTATAGGACTCACAGGACAGGCTGCAGTTCAAGGTTTACAATCGGGAGCGCTTATAGCAAACCAGGGCACGGTTATAATAACTTGTTACCATTGTTTGCGGTGTAGACCCTTGATTAATCTGCTCCTCCGTACAATAAATCTACACACATGCTCCTAAGAGAAATAGTCAGGTCAGCGAATGCTAAAAGAGCAGAAACTCGCAAATAGATGCCAGATTAGGGCCCCTGGACGACAGAATTGTAGTCGTCGTGATTTATAGGAAACTTTTGTATTTTTATTCTTTGATTAATTTACCATTTTAAGACTAAGAATTCTTGTGAATCACAATTTTGATTGTTTTCATTATTATTTAAAAATTGTGACTCACAGATTTTTTTTTTTTAGTATAAAATTTCTATTTAATTTGTAGAGATCTTAACATAGCAACTGTACATTTTTGTTTTTTAGTCCAAAATATATTAAATGAGAAAACAGATTCTTAAACCAAAGTGGCTTCCAGCTGAAGCAGTAACTGTCATAAAAATGTAAATTGTATCCCCATTAAACATACATTGTATTGTATAATATTGTTTCCTAAATGTGTTTCCAATAACTTGTTTTACCAGCAGTATAAAATGTATGATATTTGCTCCTTTAGAATGGGTTGGGCTTGCATGGAAATCAGATCTCCTTATTGTATCCCTTTCTGTACACCCACAAATGTTTTCTTGTCATATCTATTTGTATACCAAAGCCCAATAAATAGACAAAACAAATTAAAATTAGCATTGTATTACTGATCTCTCCTAACCCCCACTGGAACTGTAATTTCTTCAGCTAGATATGTTTCACAGTTTTTCTATAGTCTACTATTAAAATGTTATGTTTAGGTAGGGATACCACATGTAAAATCAGCTATTTCAAATGTCAAAATAAAGTGATAGGAGCTATTTGTAGACAATGTAATATACTCCAGCACACTGTTCCTTTAAGGACACAGTAGGGTTATCTTATTACACCATGAGACCCAGAGGTCACAGCTCTATAATATTTTTTTTAACTAGTTGCTCACAATAGGTCTACTCTGGTACTCAAGCTTATTATTCTCATTACAGGTACAGTGACACCTTTTTGTGCTTCACACTATATAGAAAACACATGGGGTGTTCTGTGCTTTACTAGAAGGTTCCTTTTGGCTCTCCACCCACTGTTCTTTCTTCTGCTATTTGCAACCACCAAATCATTACCCTGAACCTAATTCTAATATGAACTGCACAAGCCATGCTCTGTACAGTCAGTTTCTGCCCTAGGACAACCCTTACAGGATCAACGAGCAAGATTAATAGACACTTGTTAATCTGCCAAGGGGTCTGGTTGCTCTTTTTAGCCAATCACCAGGGATCATCTCTGCCATTAACATCTATAATTGTGTTAAATGGCCCAATACATGATTTGCCGCTCAACAAACATGAACCTCTAGAAACACAGAGAGACAATAATTACAGCCACAAACTCATTTGCAAAATCTAATCTGTAAATGTGAGTAATTGTTAAATATGCGCACATCTGTTTTGTTATGTTAAAGTACACAGGTATTTGTATTGGCAGTCTCACAGGTGTAAAAAAAAAAAGGTTGACTGTGCACATGCCAGGGCTTTGTGGCCACTCTCAAGGTGTGCTTTAGATTTTCATCTAAACCAGACGTGACTGCCGATGTGAAATATCTTGTCTCGTGGTCATTCCTCACTATATATATAAGCTGGTTGTCTTGTGGTCGTTCCTCACTATATATATAAGCTGGTTGTCTCGTGGTCATAACTCATTATATATATAAGCTGGTTGTCTCGTGGTCATTCCTCACTATATATATATAAGCTGGTTGTCTCGTGGTCATTCCTCATTATATATATAAGCTGGTTGTCTCGTGGTCATTCCTCACTATATATATATAAGCTGGTTGTCTCGTGGTCGTTCCTCACTATATATATAAGCTGGTTGTCTCGTGGTCATTCCTCATTATATATATAAGCTGGTTGTCTCGTGGTCATTCCTCACTATATATATAAGCTGGTTGTCTCGTGGTCGTTTCAATAGTCTAGGCTCTTGCCATCAGCAGTGTGCTGAGACAGCGACCCCTAGTGGTGTGGGGGGTTACATTAAGCATTGTTGACCTCTATGTGCAGATTTGTTTAAAGGGCCATAATACCCAAATGTTTAAACACTTTAAAGTGATGCAGTATAGCTGTATATCACCTGAACATCTCTATGTAAAAAAGAAAGATATTTTACCTCAAAAGTTTCTCAGTAGCCACATCCCATTGTAAAGGATTTCTAAGCAGCAAATCAGTATGTCTGTCCCGGGACAGCGGAAGGAGCAAGCTTAAGTGCACACTCATCTTATTTCCCTATTTTGCTATGAAATCTCATGAGAGTTAAGTGAAATCTCATGAGATCACAATAAAAGAGTTTATGACCTCAGCACTGTTGATGCTGATTGGCTGCTGTTCATTTCTTCTTTTTTTTTATCTGCAGCTGGGCAACCGCTGAGTATAACTTTTTACACAGAACTTACTCTGCTGAGCTGAGGAAATTGTTAGGTAGAATATCTTCCTTTTTTACATAGAGATGCTCAGGTGATATTTTCCTGTCAGCTTTTTGCTTTAACATATGAGTATTATGTCCCTTTAACTAAGTGGGATTGAGTTGCTAATATAATACTTTACTAATAATAACAATAATAATCATCATCATATTATTTGCAGTTGGTTCTAGTGTAGCTACTTGCATACAATGTTACTTTAAAGGGACATGAAACCCAAATTATTATTTTTTTTTTTCATGATTCAGACAGAACATTTGATTTTAAACAACTTTCCATTTTGCTTCTTTTATCTAAATTGCTTAATTCTCTTGGTATTCTTAGCTGAAAAGCATATCTAGGTAGGCGCAGGATCAGCAATGCATAACTGGAAGCTAGCTGCTGACTGGCGGCTGCACAAAAATGCCTCTTTTCATTGGTTCACCAGATGTCTTCAGATAGCTCCCAGTAGTAAACAGCTGCTCCTTTAAAAAGGATTCCAAGAGAATGAAGCAAATTGGATAAAGACGTAAAGTGGAGAGTTGTTTAAAATCACTTGCTCTTTTTGAATCATGAAACATAAGATAAAGTGAAATGTTGGGTTTTATGTCCCTTTGAGTGTGTATAATAAATGTTCATTTGATTGCATTATGAAGACATTAATCTAAAACCCATTGCCACTTTGATATATAATGCAACGAGAGACATTAACGTCCACTTTAAGTAGCAGGAGTTACTAAATATCACTCCCAGCAATAAAAATGACCCTTTTACCGTGTCTGTTTGTAGTGATCTAGTACTGCGCACCTAATTTGCTCTAAGACTAGTAACTTGTTTTGTCAACGCGATCAATCCCTAGATTAATTTTGCTGTACTGCTGTAATTCACGCAAAACCCCAACCAGAATCAGCACTTCACAATCCCTGATCTTGCAAACGCCAGAACATAATGGAAAGCTGTCCTGAGACAAAAAGTTTCACAGTAGCGGACAATGTAATAAAAATGAAAGCTCATTGCAAACAAAGCAATATCTTTAATATTATTTTTTATAAACATTAGACAATACATCCCAAATTGATTGCTGAGTGTTTGCACCAGACATCTGAGATGCTGTTCTTTTCCAAATCATTTTTTTTTTCATCATAATTTAATAACTATGTTGTACAATAGGAGACACACATTAGGTGTGATTTTAAAGAAAATAATTTCTCTCCCCATATTAAAGTAAAGGTAAACTTTGATGAATGAAAGCCAGTTTTTAAAAAATACTATTAAAAACAGGGGCACTTTCATTCATCAAAGTTTAGAAAGCAGCCGTTTTGATTAAAAACTTACCTTTGTTCATTTCACAGCCAAAGCAGCTTCCCCCACCCGGAGATCCTCTCTTCACACATCAGCAATGACTAATCCGGCTTCCTCCAATCACGGCATGGCCTCAGGCAATGACTCCCTTGGGGGGGGGGAATCCATGATTGGAGGAAGCCGGATTAGTCATTAATGACGTGTGAAGAGAGGATCTCTAGGTGGGGGAAGCTGCTCTGGCTGTGCAAAGAATAAAGGTAAGTTTTTAAACAAAATGGCTGCTTTCTAAGCTTTGATGAATAAAAGTGCCCCTGTTTTTAATAGTATTTTTAAAAAACGGGCTCTCATTCATTAAAGTTTACCTTCACTTTAAAGGCAGAAGGTATAATTGTCAATCAGAGGTATATAGGTATGTGGTGTTTGTTTTTTCCCTTGACATAAGAAACCAACTTTGGGAAAATGAAAAAAGTGTTATTTTTTTTTTTTTTAAATGCAATGTGTCCTATTTTTTATTTAAGATTAGGCTGCTGTTAATATTGTCTGAGCCATTATCTTCAATAGGGGTGCAATCCATTAGAGACTGATGCAGTATTGTGAACATACTTTAGCGTGTCTTCCTCCCCTGCTGTAACAAGCACCCAGTATCAAAATCACTTGGGTTAGCTTGGGTCTTACAGTCTCTGATTGGCTGTATTGCCTGAAAACTAATTAAACCATGTACAAATAAAAAGCATTTGCATTTTTAATGACACTCTGTAAATACTTACATAAAAGGGACTGCAAGTGACATTCATTTTAAATGGGCATTGAAATGATTAAATGTCTATAAAAAGTCAATTATACCTACAGTCATGGCCAAAAATATTGGCATCATTTATGTCAGACAATGTACAACTTTATGTTGCTATTAAAAATGTTTAGACATTCTCATGTTTATTTCTTCTGTTTGTATTGGCAGGGCTGCCATCAGGGAGTGACAGGGGTGACTCCTGTTAGGGGCCCAATGGGCCAGGGGGGCCCCATGAGGCAAGAACTAAAAAAAAAAATTTTTTTTTTTTTTTTACATTTTGGCAGCCACCAGTGGGTACTACAGCAGAGTGTTAATTGAGCATGGGAAATGTTATTACAAGGAGTAAAGTATTAGCATTTGAGAGGATTTCTGAGTGTGCACTAAACCACTATGCACAGTGTGAGACAGACTTGGCACTTTGTACAGTGTGTGCCTGAGTCAGACGGCAGATCCCTTTCATTTGCAGAGGAGGTAGGACTTACTTAGCAAATGTTTTTTATTTCTTTGTGCAATTTCGGATTGTAACTTCAGTGTGGTAGTAGTTGTATGGTGGGGCCAGGGGTCTATAAAAACATTTTATTTTAGCAGCAGTGTATTTATGATTTGACAATGCTGAAGAAATTCTATATTTAAAACCATGCAGAAATGTTTCCTCCTCAATACACAAATGGTAGGTGCCCTTTTGGCAGATATACATTTATATATATATATATATATATATATATATATATATATATATATATATATATATATATATATAACATTCCAGTTTACTGCCACTTTATGCAAGGACTTTCCAGATGCAAGGAGGCATTTTATCTAAGATTTTTACATCTGCATAAAATGTTATACTCTCAGACTAAGATTGCTCAGTGTTTGAAATGAGACAGGTTAACTTAAAACTGTTCAGTTTACACTACAGCTGACTTAATTTTGAAATACATACCAACAAGACTAAATCCTGCAATTAACCAGATCTAATGGTATGAGTACCACAGCTTATGGCTCCACCAAGACCATATAGAGTACAGCATTTTCAAAATCCATAAGTACAGCTGACAGATGGGAACATTTGTACACTATATTTGAAGTGGTGCTTTTGGTTGGGGAAAAAACAAACATGTGTCAACCTTTTAAAAGTACTTTTCTTCATTTAGCCATCTACCCAGATCATTAATGTACAATTTTGAATTCACAGAATTATTTTTGTTTTCACATTTACAAATATGATTCTTTAAAAAGTGATCTCTTAATTTCTGCATTTTTTTTATCATGCATGTCACACAATGTTGATTTAGGGGATGCAAGGTGCATCAATGTTTCCTCCTGTGAGTGTTTCTGTGGGTGTCTGTGTTTATGTCTTTGTGCTTTGGTTTGTGTCTCTATGAGTGTGTTTGTATTTTTTTTCTGTGGGTCTCTCTGTGAGGGTGGGTGTGTATGTCTTTGTGCATTTTCTTTGGATGTCTGTGAGGGTGTGTGCATATGTCTTTGAGCTTTTTCTATGGGTGTCTCTGTGAGGGTGTGTGTATGTTTGTCTTTGTGTATTTTCTCTGGATGCCTCTGTGAGGGTGGGTGTGTATGTCTGTGTTTTCTGTGGATGTCTCTGTGAGGGTGTGTGTGTGTGTGTGTGTGTATGTATGTATGCCTGTGTTTTCTGTGGATGTCTCTGTGAGAGTGTGTGTTTTCTGTGGGTGTCTCTGTGAGGGTGTGTGTATATCTTTGTGTGTTTTCTGTGAATGTCTCAGTGAGGGTGTGTGTATGTATGTCTTTCTGTGTTTTATGTGGTTGTCTCTCTGTGTGTGTATGTCTTTGTGTGTTTTCTGAGGCTGTCTCTGTTGATGTTTCCTTGGGTGTATGTGCAAGTTTGAGTTTGTGTGTGTGTGTGTCCATTGTCTGTTCCTTTTTAGGACATTTTGACCTTACTACTGATTATTCACATCTTTCTACGGACTTTGAGACTAATAAGACCTTTCCGGAAGTCACCAATCCATCATTTAACCTTTAAATTATTGTTTAGGCAGTTCAGGGCCCTTCCTTTCAGCCACTGCATGCTGTTGTCATCATTTAGTTGGCATCTTTCTTCAGATCATCAGAACTCCATATTTTGTTTTCTAAGTCTCCTTTTTTTTTTTACAAAACTTTAGTCTACCTCATTTCTTGTCAGGTCAATGTAAACAAGTGCTGAGTGTCTGTTTGGGTGTCTGTGTCTGAGTGTGTTTCTTTGCGTGTCTACTAGAGTGTCTATATGTGAATCCTTATGTGTGAGTGTGAGTGTGTGTTTCAGTGTATGAGTGTGTCTGTGTGTTTGTATGTTACTACATTTACAACATTTCCAAGTTTATATAGACACTTAAGAATAAAGTGCATATACGTTTTAGTAACGTGGTCAAAAATTGCATATGTCAGGGGGGGGGGGCCCTGATCAATGGTTAAGTCAGGGGCCCCAAAATTCTTAGTGGCGGCCCTGTGTATTTGTATGACACAAAAAGTGGAGCAAAAAAGCCAAATCTGACACATTCCATGCAAACTCCAAAAATGGACTGGACAAAATTATTGGCACCCTCAATTTAATATTTGGTAGCACATATCTTGGAAAAAACAACTGAAATCAATTGCTTCCTATAACCATCAATGAGTTTCTTACACCACTCTACTGGATTTTGGCTTCCTCAAGTAAAGCCAATCTGGCTTTTTGATGTTTCTGTGTCAGCAGTGGAGTCCTCTTGGTTCTCCTACCATAGCGTCCCTTTTCATTCAGATGGATACATATAGTGCAAGCTAAAACATTTGCACCCTGTATCTGAAGGTCAGCTTGAATTTGTCTGGAAGTTGATCGAGTTTCTGTATCCACCATTGGAACAATCCTTTGCTGCAATCTTTGATCAACTTTTCCCGCCGCAACTAAATAAACTTAAAATTAATAAGTTTATTTAGTTGCGGCGGGATCCGGGAGCGGAGGAATAGGGGTTAATAACTTTTATTTAGGTGGCGGCAGTGTAGGGGGGGCAGATTAGGGGTGTTTAGACTCTGGGTACATGTTACGGTGTTAGGTGTAAACATTCCCATAGGAATCAATGGGATATCGGGCAGCAGCAAACATAAGCTTTCACTGCTTTCCGACTCCCATTGATTCCTATGGCATCCGCCGCCTCCAGGGCGGCGGATTGAAAACCAGGTACGCTGGGCCGGAATAGTGGCGAGCGTACCTGGTATATATTTGATAACTTACAAAAGTAGTCAGATTGTGCCGAACTTGCATTCGGAACATCTGTAGTGACGTAAACATCGATCTGTGTCGGACTGAGTCCGGTGGATCGTATGTTACGTCACAAAATTCTACTTTTGCCGGTTTGTAGGGTTTGATAACTAAGGCGAATCAGGCTCGCCACAAATACGCTGCGGAATTCCAGCGTATTGCGGTTGACGGCTTGATAAATAGATGCCATAGTTTTCTTTCTTCACTTGACATAAGAAACCGACTTTGGGAATATGGAAAAAAACAAAAACTTATAAAGTGTTAAAATAAACTTTTTGGTTCCAGTTGAATATGGACATGCTATAAAAAGGTAACTCCCCCTTACATAGGGAAAGATGATATATTTGACTTTGCCTCTACAAATGTTACAGAATATTGAAAAAAAAACAGCCACCTCCATTCCCCTTATTTAATCTCACACCTGCTAACTGCAGCATTTTTTAGTATTGGTAACAAATTGGATGTCAGTGGCTCAAAATGACAGGGATAATCTAATGCTGCATGTAAGCATTCCTTGCACCCTTACTTGCATTCTTACATTTTGAGATGAATAATTCAACAGAATGCTGCTTCGTCGCTTTTTGATTTCCTATATCAGGCAGAGCTTGCAAAAAAGAAAGAATTATGCATCTGTATATTTTCCTATAAGATAGATGTATTTATCCCTGTGCATCAGGGGATCAACCAAGCTATAAAACAAACTATTTATAGCTACTTTGCAATAAGAATGAGAGTTAGTCATTTGTTCTCTTGACATGTAACCTTAGGTTCGATGTACTGGAAGGAGATAGATATTTACCTGTATCGCTGCAATAGATATGTCTTATGGAAACTTAACTTGTGCATTGCCTGGAGCCATTAATTCTGCTATGTGAACCTGGTGCTTACTGTAATATAATAAATATGCCATAGAGAACATACCTTGTGCTTAGCTTTCAGCTAAACACAAGGTATGTTCTCCATTGCATATTCATTATATTACAGCAGAATCTAGAGATGTTTTTACAGTTGAACTAAGTTTTCCTGAATTTAAAGAAATTAACACAATTTTAAATTACTGATAAAGAGCTGGATTACAAGTAGGGCACAATCGATATTGCTTGGTGGTTTATCTTACACTTGGTCCTACACAATGAATAACGCATCTGGTGTTACAAGTAGATATTTACAAATGTTAACCATACCATGTTAATGCGGCTTAAACTTTTTAGCACGCCCTGTATTTTTAATCTATAGTGCAGGGAGCATAATAGTGACTCATTGACCTGGAATAAACCATTGGGGTGCACAAAAATACATGAAGAGCTCTACTATGTGCACGCCATCAATTTAGTGCACACTCATTTTAGCACGCTATTGCTTAATGCACCCTCAGCTTAGTGCACCATTGCTTAGCGCACCATCAACTTAGTGCACACTCAGCTTAGTGCACCATTGCTTAGTGCACCCTCAGCCTAATGCACCAGTTTTTAGCACATCTTCAGCTTAGTGCATCATTGCTTAACACATCCTCAGCTTAGCGCACCATTTCTTAGCGCACCCTCAGTTTAGCACACCATTGCTTAACATACCCTTAGCCTAGTGCACCATTGACTTAGTGCACACTCAGTTTATTGCACCATTGACATAGTTCACCCTTAATTTAGCACACAATTGACTTAGCACACCCTCATCTTAGCACACCATTGCTTAGTGCACCATTTGTTTAGTCCCATTGATTTAGCACACACTCAGCTTACTGCACTATTGACTTAGCACACACTCAACTTACTGCACTATTGACTTAGCACACCCTCATCTTAGCACACCATTGTTTAGTGCACCATTTGTTTAGTCCCATTGACTTAGCACACACTCAGCTTACTGCACTATTGACTTAGCACACACTCAGCTTACTGCACTATTGACTTAGCACACCCTCATCTTAGCACACCATTGTTTAGTGCACCATTTGTTTAGTCCCATTGACTTAGCACACACTCAGCTTACTGCACTATTGACTTAGCACACCCTCAGCTTAGACAGCCGGACAGATAGCTCAGCATGCTAATGCACTGTGGCTGAGTTCTGTAGCAACTAGAGGTTTGCAGGTTCAATCCCCGGCAAGGTCCACTCAGCCTTTCATCCTTCCGAGGTTGATAAAATGAGCAGCGCCTTGAGACCCTTACGGGTGATTAGCCGCGCTTTACAAGTACCCAATACATACATACAATACAGACACCATTGACTTAGTGCACTCATCTTAGCACACCCCTAGCTTAGCGCACCATTGACTTAGGGCACCATTAGTTTAGCGCCTCATTGACTTAGCGCACCCTCAGTTTAGTGCATCATTGACTTAGTGCATCCTCGGCTTAGTGCACCCTCAGCTCAGCGCACTATTGTTTAGTGCACTCTTAGCTTAGCGCAACATTGTTTTATGACATTCTCATCTTAGCAAACCCTTAGCTTAGTGAATCCAGTGAATAAGTGCACCCTCAGCTTAGCGCACCATTGACTTATGACATCCTCAGCTTAGCAAACCCTTAGCTTAGTGAATCCAGTGATTAAGTGCACCCTCAGCTTAGTGCACCATTGACTTAGCCCTTGAGTGATATCTGACCATAGTTTTTTGTTAGATGAGGGATTTGGTGCACCTGCAATATCTAACATGTAGATGTTAGTTTGCCCCAAGCTATCACTTAAGCAAAATAACTTCTGGATGAATATATTATGTAATAGCTCTATTTATTGCACTCAAGCAAAGTTTACACAAAATAGCACTACTTTTTTTTTTGCTTCACTTGTGATCTAGGCCAGGATATTTAATTATGCCCATTGCAATCTAAATGTATTATTTATTTTACCTGCTTTTCCTGTAATTCAAAGGGACATTAAACATGTTGAGATTGTAATATAAAATGCTTAAAGGGACAGTCAAGTCCAAAAAAAACTTTCATGATTCAAATAGGGCATGTAATGTTAAACAACTTACCAATTTACTTGTACCACCAATTTTGCTTTATTCTCTTGGCATTCTTAGTTGAAAGCTAAACCTAGGAGGTCCATATGCTAATTTCTTAGACCTGCCTCTAATCTAAATGCATTTTGATAGTTTTTCACCACTAGAGGTCATTAGTTCATGTGTTTCATATAGATAAAATTGAGCTCATGCACGTGAATTTACCATGGAGTCAGCTCTGATTGGCTAAAATGCAAGTCTGTCAAAATAACTGAAATAGTCTGCTGAGGCTTAGATACAAGATAATTACAGAGGTAAAACATGTATAATTATAAGTGTGTTGGTTATGCAAAATTTTAAACAACTTTCTAATTTACTCCTATTATCAATTTTTATTCGTTCTCTTGCTTTTTTTATTTGAAAAAGAAGGCATCTAAGCTATTTTTTTGGTTCAGCACCATGGAAAGCACTTGTTTATTGGTAGGTGAATTTACCCACAGTGTGTTCAACAAAAATGGTCTGGCATCTAAACTTACATTCTTGCATTTCAAATAAAGATACCAAGAGAATGAAAAGAATTTGATAATAGGAGTAAATTAGAAAGTTGCTTACAATTGCATGCTCTATCTGAATCACGATAGAAAAAAAAAATTGGGTTCAGTGTCCCTTTAATAGAGTTGTGCCTGACAAAAAGTTTTGTTTAGTCCAAAATATTTTTTTTTCAGATTTTTCACGTTTGGTTTGGATGAATTCTATTTATATGTAAATAAATTTATACCTGATATTCATCTCATATGTGTTACCATTATTTCTAATGGGAACAGCAAATATATAAAACTACATTTAACAAAGATCTTATATTATAGATCAATTAAAAGAACCTATTATTTAAAGCGAATAGAACATGAAGGACCAGATTAGGAGTGGAACACAAACGTTTGAGAATAAGGGGTGTATCACAAGGGTTTGCGCTCACTGGGCTTACCGCTCATAGTATGAGTTAAAAGTAAACATGATCGCTTGAGCGCAATCGTGATTTATGTTAGAATGATTACCGTGACTTCAGCTTTCTGGTTAATTGTTTTGCAAAACATAAAAGTGTCACAAAACACATCAAAAATACATTACAAAGTATAGTTACACTGAGGCACAATATTTCAAAATTGTGTGCTCCAACATTAGCGCACCACTTGTAATCTAGCCCATATTATATATTAGCAATTAAGTGCTGCATAGCAAAATAAAAGTTAAAACCATTTAAACAGGGTTAGTTTGTTAGAATTTACAAGGTTTTGTAAATCCGGTGTAGTTCAGATATGCACATTTTGAAAAGTCTGGTGGAAACCATGTTTCTGGTCTCCTTTACTGTGACCAATTAGGGAGATTTGTAAATACTGTAATCTAATCTAACCAATTACTGTATAGAATGTTACAAGGATCTGATAAATAAATCCAATACTGCTAACCAAGGAAGGGGTGAAAACATTGCTGTTTTGTGCTTTGCTGGCAGTCAAGTGGTTGCAATTACTGATGAGTTGAGAGAACGGTATGTGTGTATTTCTTTCATGTGGCTGCATCACAATCAGATTGCTATAATTTAGTGTCAGTTTGCTAGATGCATGTTACTAAATAAGAGGCTTCTAATATTTGGTCACAATGACCATTCCTGTAAGGAGATTCTGATCCCAACCACAATAAGGATCGGTAACTGTATGTTAAGGGTGTTGATAATTCTGCCCAATAATCCTAGCTATGACCATCGTATATTGTAATTAACCTTAACCACAACTTTCCCAATTGCAAAGAAATGTAACATCTCAACACTCAATCCCATTAAAAAACTCATCCTCTCCTTCAGAGCAAAACTTGCCCAAAGTACTGGCAAAATAGTAGAGATGCTTGGCTTTACCATTGGTTTTTGGTAATTAGAAGGCCGCAAATTGCACCTGCGCATCACACTTCTGGAATTATTAACAGTTTAGGGTTTAATCAGTTAGCTGTTAAAGGGACAGTCTACAATAGAATTGTTATTGTTTTAAAATATAAATAATCCCTTTATTACCCATTCCCCAGTTTTGCAGAACCAACACAGTTATATTAATATACTTTTTACCTCTGTGATTACCTTGTATCTAAGCCTCTGCAGACTGCTCCCTTATCTCAGTTATATTAATATACTTTTTACCTCTGTGATTACCTTGTAACTAAGAACCTTCTTCCAGCCCCCTGATCACATGACTGTGACTGTTTATTATCTATTGTCTTGCGTCTAGCATTGTGTTGTGTTAAGTCTTAAATAACTCCCAGTGCCTGAAAACAGTGTTATCTATATGGCCCACGTGTACTTTCAGTATCTTTGTGTTGAAAAGGAATTTAAAAAGCATGTGATAAGAGGCAGCCCTCAAAGGCTTAGAAATTAGCATATGAGTCTGCCTATGTTTAGTTTCAACTAAGAATACCAAGAGAAAAAAAGCAAATTTGATGATAAAAGTAAATTGGAAAGTTGATTAAAATTTCAAGTCCTATCTGAATAATGAAAGTGTAATTTTGACTAGACTGTCCCTTTAAGGATAATATTTGCTTTAGTATAGTGATTACCCTCCCAGATGACACCTCCCACCCCCTGATCCATACCTGATCCATCCCTAACAGCTCTGTTCCCCCACACACTGGTCACCACCATCTTAAGTACTGGCAGCCAGTCCACCAGTATGCAGCTTAGGGCAATTTTAAATGCTTTAGTGTTTATTTATTTTATTTTCTGTAGTGTATAGATCTTTCATCACCATCCCACCTCCATGAACCCCCCAAAAGCAATAAAGCTCTCCCCATTCCACTGTTTTCCACCCTCTTTGTCACTGGCAGCCAGTCTGCTAGTAACAAATTACAGTATTTTTTTTTTTAAATTTGCTATAAATAATGTTTTCTTTAATATAGGGACACCCTACCCTCCCCACCTTTCCCTGTAATTGTTCTCTTTTTTGCCATAGTGTAGGGACCAATCGCTCCCTCACCCCTCACAATCCTTTTGTGCCAACGTGTAGGCACCAGAGCCTCCTTCCTCTGACGATGGGCCACCTCACACACCTCCCAACAGCCTCACCACAAATGAAAGTTACAGACAGTGACACTGATCAGCAATCTGGATTTGTATGGTACCATATGATCAGCTGCCTTGTGTCCCCAGGTTGAGGCTCCCACTATCAAAGCTGACAGCAGGACCGCAACCTGCGTCAGAATGTTAAATGTAGGTATTACATCAACACAGTATACTGAGCAAAGCACTGTGTGATGTACTACCTATGTACACATGGAGGAAGGGGTTAATTAACCTTCCACACTAATAAACCATAGCCATCACCTACCTAACCACAATAAAATCTAGCCCATCAGAAGATCTTTTGAGGCTTTTATTGAGTATCATATTGTAATGAATGTGTTGCTCCTTCAAATCCAGAACCTGTATAGCCAGGTAAATAGCTCTCAAGCTAGTAATTAAAGGGACACCGAACCCAATTTTTTTTCTTTCATGATTCAGATAGAGCATGAAATTTTAAGCAACTTTCTAATTTACTCCTATTATCAATTTTTCTTCATTTTCTTGCTATCTTTATTTTAAAAGCAGGAATGTAAATCTTAGCAGCCAGCCCATTTTAGGTTCAGCACCATGGATAGCGCTTGCTTATTGGAGTCTTACATTTAGCCACCAATAAGCAAGCATAACCCAGGTTCTCAGCCAAAAATGAGCCGGCTCCTATGCATCACCTTCCTGCTTTTTAAATAAAGATAGCAAGAGAACGAAGAAAAATTGACAATAGGAGTAAATTAGGAAGTTGCTTAAAATTGCATGCTCTATCTGAATAATGAAAGAAACATTTTGGGTTTAGTGTCCCTTTAACTTTCTAAAATTATTTGAGAGACCTTGCAATACTGATCATTTTTCTTAGAACATCTTCCAGAGTAGGGACCTTGAGTTCATTGAGCCTTTCACAAACATCTCTCTAAAATCCAAGAGATCCTTCTACACAACCATATTACAAACTCTTCCAAAATCTAAGTAGCAATACTACAGGACCCCCGTATCTCAATCACCCAACACTCAAGGCAACTACTTACTTCCAAGGGACCTCTTGCACACAAACAACTTACCAAGATTCTACTAAACCTCAAGGGATCATTCCAAACACCCAGGGAGATCCAAATACCTAACCCAGCTATAACGACCTATCTTACCTAAAAACACCCTTATGTAAATGTACACAAAAATGCGAAACAACTCCAAAACTTCTCTCCTGTCTTAATTCACATTTACCATTGTTTATATTTAGTCTATTCAGGTCACAGTCAATTGATCACTTAAATATCATTTTTCTTTGTCAAATATTTCTTCCTATTCATCCTTTTAAAGAATTAGCTAATTTGTTAACCAACCAGAATTGTTCAAATGTAAATTAGGCGACAGCTCACCTTTTTTTTTTTCAAGATCAGTGAAACCAAAGGGTTAAAAAGACAGTTTATGTCACCCTCTATTCTGACCCTTTTTATGGATATTTAAAAGTATAAGGCACCTTATCCATTGCCATATATATTTTTTTTTCCCCACACATTTATGAGCCTATTATGTCTAATTTCAATTTTCATTAACACTAACTGCAAGTGATGTGCATTTAAGTGAATTTAATCATGTCTTACAGACAAGTTCAGCTTTTTTTTTTTTAGAACTACCCTGCATTTTCTGTAGGGAAATGTCAGTGTCTAACATTTGACTTGCAATTTATTTGTCTTCAATTTGCCTTCTCTCTCTCACTCTCTCTCTCTCACTCTCTCTCTCTCTCTCTCTCTCTCGCTCTCTCTCTCTCTCTCTCTTTTTATGAAGCACTTGTGTGTTGAGGAAAAACACAGCAAGGATTTGGGAAGCATCACTGCTTTGTTAATATATAGCTTAGAAATATGTCTTTACTCCTCTCTTAAATGTATATTATTCTTCCAGAAAGTAGTCAAACTAAGTGACAAATTCTTTTATCTGCCATATCAATTTAAAATGTTGACATCTTCAGATATGCAAAAACATTCTGATATTCATAACAAAATCAGTGAATATTATCAGAAATCACATTGGTTAGTTTTATATTTCCATAATGTTTTGTTGGTGGATTAAAGCACTTTACATCAATTTAGCCCTATTTGCATCCGCAAAATATATGACAAGTAGTTATTTAGAGTAAAAGGCAGAAAATTATTTTTTATCAATACTGGAATTGTAACATATTTCACAATTTTATTTAAGAAATTCCCATCTTGTGGTTATTCTGAAAGTGAATGTAATTTAAATAGTTATTTTCCCATCATATACAGTATATAAATATTGTATCATAAGCTGAGGCAATACTAATGAGTTGCTGAGTTTTAAAAATATTGTTTGTCAGCTTTGTTTTTTAAGAGCAATACATAAAGTTTAAATGTTTGGATTAGATAATCCAAAAAATAAAATTTATCCTCAAAATGCTAAAAAAAAACAAACAGTAAAGTAAAAGAGAAAATTTAGGTTTAATCTAAAAGGAAATGTTTACAAAAAAATAAATAAATATATTTCTGTACGCAAAACTAATTATTTAAAGCATAGAAATGTGAATATCACATAAAACAATTACATTTTCTAAAAAAAAAAAATGTGTCCAAAACCAAAAAAATATTATTTTTTAAATGGATGTTATATTTCTGTATATTAATTGTAGCATTTAAATACTTTCTAAAGTTTTCAAACTAACTGGGCTCCCTGTACTAAGCATCGGATACTACTTGGGTGCCCTTGTGGGCAGGCCTGCTTACCGTTGCTTATCCTCTCCATTACATTCTTACCCTCTATGTCACCTCTGAGATGATGGACATAAATCCCCCCGAACACATTTGCATGGCGTGATTGAATGCCCGGCTCTCATGCGCTTGGTCACACTAGAGCATATATGTTTCTAGTAGTCACCAGGAAAAGTAACAGCACTGCTCTGTGCTTTCCTTTGAAAATTATGGGAGTAAAATCACTGCTTTTTGTATGTAGCAGTCAGCAAGGGGGGAAATCTGTTCTTTGTGCGTACTGAATATAAACAAAAGCAAAATCTTTGTTTTGTATATAAATGGCAGTCCAGACAAGGGGATGCCATCACTGCTTAGTTGTGATAAATATATATATATATATATATATATATAACAAGCAGGGCTTAGGGTGAGGCCTAGACTAGAGCCTACGGTAATATTAGGGTAGTGTCATTGTGTGACCACACCTACTTCCCTTCCTAGGTCACTGGCTGGTCATTTTTATGGAAAAGCAATGATATAGAAATGTATTTGTCAACTTTTCACTCTGTTGAAACAGAAATAGAGCTAGTGATGTCGTGAACCTAAAAATTTGGGTTCGCGAACGGAGAACTCGAACTTCCACAAAAGTTCGCGAACCGGGCGAACCGCCATAGACTTCAATAGGCAGGCAAATTTTAAAACCCACAGGGACTCTTTCTGGCCACAATAGTGATGGAAAAGTTGTTTCAAGGGCACTAACACCTGGACTGTGGCATGCCGGAGGGGGATCCATGGCAATACTCCCATGGAAAATTACATAGTTGATGCAGAGTCTGTTTTTAATCCATAAAGGGCATAAATCACCTAACATTCCTAAATTGTTTGGAATAACGTGCTTTAAAACATCAGGTATGATGTTGTATCGATCAGGTAGTGTAAGGGTTACGCCCGCTTCACAGTGCGCAGTGTAGGTGATATACCTGCCCTGACCATGCTTTGCAGACCAGGTATCAGTGGTCAGATGGACCCTTGCCCCAACACTGTGTGCCAGACGTGCCATTATAGCAGACTTATATGGCTTTGGCGTTGCTTTTTGGTAATTAGAAGGCTGCTAAATGCCACTGCGCACCATGTTTTATGCCCAGCAGTGAAGGGGTTAATTAGGGAGCATGTAGGGAGCTTGTAGAGTTAATTTTAGCTTAAGTGTAGTGTAGTAGACAACCCAAAGTATTGATCTAGGCCCATTTCGGTATATTTCATGCCACCATTTCACCGCCAAATGCGATCAAATAAAAAAAAATTGTTCACTTTTTCACAAACTTTAGGTTTCTCACAGAAATGATTTACAAACAACTTATGCAATTATGGCATAAATGGTTGTAAATGCTTCTCTGGGATCCCCTTTGTTCAGAAATAGCAAACTTATATGGCTTTGGCGTTGCTTTTTGGTAATTAGAAGGCTGCTAAATGACACTGCGCACCACACGTGTTTTATGCCAAGCAGTGAAGGGGTTAATTAGGGAGCATGTAGGCAGCTTGTAGAGTTAATTTTAGCTTAAGTGTAGTGTAGTAGACAACCCAAAGTATTGATCTAGGCCCATTTTGGTATATTTCATGCTACCATTTCACCGCCAAATGCGATCAAATTTTAAAAAAACTTAATTTTTTTTGCAATTTTAGGTTTCTCACTGAAATTATTTACAAACAGCTTGTGCAATTATGGCACAAATGGTTGTAAATGCTTCTCTGGGATCCCCTTTGTTCAGAAATAGCAGACATATATGACTTTGGCGTTGCTTTCTGGTAATTAGAAGGCCGCTAAATGCTGCTGTGCATCACACGTGTATTATGGCTAGCAGTGAAGGGGTTAATTAGGTAGTTTGTAGGGAGCTTGCAGGGTTAATTTTAGCTTTAGTGTAGAGATCAGCCTCCCACCTGACACATCAGACCCCTTGATCCCTCCCAAACAGCTCCCTTCCCTCCCCCACCCCACAATTGTCCCCGCCATCTTAAGTACTGGCAGAAAGTCTGCCAGTACTAAAATAAAAGGTTTTTAAATTTTTTCTAATTTTTTTTTAGCATATTTACATATGCTGTGGTGTAGCATCCCCCTTAGCCCCCAACCTCCCTGATCCCCCCCAAAACAGCTCTCTAACCCTCCCCATCTGCCTTATTGGCGGCCATCTTGGGTACTGGCAGCTGTCTGCTATTATTTCACAGTCAAAAAAGTTTTTTTTTTTTTTTAAATGTACACTACTGTTACACCAGATATGAGTGGTGGCACTGGGCAAGTGGGCACAGTATACGCTGTGAGCCTGACACACACGCTGGCAGGCAACTGCAATTAGATTACACAGGAAAAAAAAAAAAAGCAGACTGATGTTCTAGCCCTAAAAAGGGCTTTTTGGGGTGCTGTCCTTAGAGCAGAGATCAGATGAGTCCTTCAGGACTGTAGTGGACACTGAATACACTAGCCTAGCTATTGATTTCCCTATTAAATCAGCAGCAGCTACACTGTCCCTCCTCTCACTAAGAATGCAGCTTCCAAATGAATCTAAAATGGATGCTGTCCAGGAGGTGGGAGGGTCTGGGAGGGAGGGTCTGCTGCTGATTGGCTGTAATGTGTATTCTGACTGTGACGTACAGGGTCAAAGTTTACTCAATGATGACGAATAGGGGGCGGATCGAACATCGCATATGTTCGCTCGCCGAGGCGAACGCAAACATGCTTTGTTCGCCGGGAACTATTCGCCGGCGAACAATTCACGACATCACTAAATAGAGCTATTGTTTTTTGATTTACCTACAATAACTATATTTTTTGACATGAAAAGAGCTTTCAGTGGATGACAATGCTTTCAGTGGATGACAATTTAGCTATTTATTCACAGAATTAATACATTTCTGTAAAATTACCAAAAAAAAGAAAGAAAAACAATAAAAATAATATATATATATATATATATATATATATATATATATATATATATATATATATATATACACTGCTCCAAAAAATAAAGGGAACACTAAAATAACACATCCTAGATCTGAATGAATTAAATATTCTAATGAAATACTTTGTTCTTTATATAGTTGAATGCGCTGACAACAAAATCACACAAAAATTAAAAAAATGGAAATCAAATGTTTCAACCCATGGAGTTCTGGATTTGGAGTCAAACTCAAAATTAAAGTTGAAAAACACACTACAGGCTGATCTAACTTTGATGTAATGTCCTTAAAACAAGTCAAAATGAGGCTCAGTAGTGTGTGTGGCCTCCACGTGCCTGTATGACCTCCCTGCAACGCCTGTGCATGCTCCTGATGAGGTGGCGGATGGTCTCCTGAGGGACCTCCTCCCAGACCTGGACTAAAGCATCTGCCAACTCCTGGACAGTCTGTAGTGCAACGTGACGGTGGATGGAGCGAGACATGATGTCCTAGATGTGCTCAGTTGGATTCAGGTCTGAGGAACGGGCGGGCCAGTCCATAGCATCAATGCCTTCGTCTTGCAGGAACTGCTGATACACTCCAGCCACATGAGGTCTAGCATTGTCTTGCATTAGGAGGAACCCAGGGCCAACCGCACCAGCATATGGTCTCATAAGGGGTCTGAGGATCTCATCTCGGTACCTAATGGCAGTCAGGCTACCTCTGGCGAGCACATGGAGGGCTGTGTGGCCCCCCAA
Source organism: Bombina bombina (assembly GCF_027579735.1). Taxonomy (NCBI): domain Eukaryota; kingdom Metazoa; phylum Chordata; class Amphibia; order Anura; family Bombinatoridae; genus Bombina; species Bombina bombina. The sequence continues at coordinate 252,414,438 of NC_069507.1, forward strand.
AGAAATGCCACCCCACACCATTACTGACCCACTGTCAAACCAGTCATGCTGGAGGATGTTGCAGGCAGCAGAACGTTCTCCATGGCGTCTCCAGACTCTGTCACGTCTGTCACGTGTGCTCAGTGTGAACCTGCTTTCATCTGTGAAGAGCACAGGGGGCCAGTGGAGAATTTGTCAATCTTGGTGTTCTCTGGCAAATGCCAAACGTCCTGCATGGTGTTGGGCTGTAAGCACAACCCCCACCTGTGGACATCGGGCCCTCATACCACCCTCCTAGAGTCCGTTTCTGACCGTTTGAGCAGACACATGCACATTTGTGGCCTGCTGGAGGTCATTTTGCAGGGCTCTGGCAGTGCTCCTCCTGTTCCTCCTTGCACAAAGGCTGAGGTAGCGGTCCTGCTGCTGGGTTGATTCCCTCCTACGGCCTCCTCCACTTCTCCTGATGTGCTGGCCTGTCTCCTGGTAGCGCCTCCATGCTCTGGACACTACGCTGACAGACACAGCAATCCTTCTTGCCACAGCTTGCATTGATGTGCCATACTGGATGAGCTGCACTATCTGAGCCACTTGTGTGGGTTGTAGACTCCGTCTCATGCTACCACTAGAGTGAAAGCACCACCAGCATTCAAAAGTGACCAAAACATCAGCCAGAAAGCATAGGAACTGAGAAGTGGTCTGTGGTCACCACCTGCAGAACCACTCCTTTATTGGGGGTGTCTTGCTAATTGCCTATAATTTCCACCTGTTGTCTATCCCATTTGCACAACAGCATGTGAAATTGATTGTCACTCAGTGTTGCTTCCTAAGTGGACAGTTTGATTTTACAGAAGTGTGATTGACTTGGAGTTACATTGTGTTGTTTAAGTGTTCCCTTTATTTTTTTATATATATATATACAGGCATACCACTGAGAGATTGCTCTTGGGTCTCAGACCACTTTTAGCTGGTGGTGTGTATATATGTATATTCATGTGTACTTATGTGTTTATATGAGTATATGTGTAGAAAAAATGGCGCCAATAAACTTGCTCAACACAGAGCTGCAACAAACATTAAATTTATAAAAAGAGCAATATCTGCAAAGCTCAATACAGTGAAGCACAATAAAGCGAGGTATGCCTGTGTGTGTGTGTGTGTGTATATATATATATATATATATATATATATATATATATATATATATATTGATCCCCTAAACTGTATATATATTTAAAATAAACTTAAGGTATTGATCTGGGCACATTTGCCCAGGGTACCAGCACATCTAGGCAAGTATCCCCGCTTGCTTTACCCCAGAATTACCCTGTACCAGAGGACTCTGGGTAAGATATGCAAATTAGATGTGCAATATCTCAGGAGTTTTGCTACTGATACCCTGTTAAAACACAGCAATCCCCTATTGGTGTAAGTGCAACATTAACAAAACTACCTCTGGACAGCTGTTTCATGCTCATAAGCACTCGTCAGCAGAAGATTTGCTGCTAAGTGAAGCTTATTCCAGGGCTTAAACAATATTAATTTAAGTTATGGTGGAGATATTTTGAAATGCAAGACATGCTTAGCTTTGCCATTGTTTTTGGTCATTAAAAAGCTGCTAATCAGAGCTACATACCCCGCGTATGAAGTTTCCCAGGAGAGAAGGGATTAATGAGTTAGCTGTTAATGGTAATAATTGGCATAGTGTATGGCTGCAGTTTAGGGGTTTTTATTTATTTTAATTATTATAATGTTTTATTATTTTCTGCAGTTTAGGGATCCCTACTCACCTCCAACCTTCCTGATCCTTCCCAAACAGCTTTCTTCTCCCTTGCTCAGACTGGCTGCCAGTAACCTTCTATATCTTTTTTATTTTTTATTTTTCTGTGGTGTAGGGATCCCCCTTCACCACCTCCTCAGATCAAATGATGATATAGTTTAAACATTTGCTGTAGTGCAGAACCCACTTCCCCCTCCATCCCAGAATTCAATTTCTCTAGTTTAAGGCCCACTCCTTCCTCCCCCTCCAGTGATCATTTTGCATAGTGTAGGGAACTCTCTCCCTCCCCTATTCAGTTAAGAGAAGCCAATCCGCCTCCTTCTTGAACCAGCCACCTCTTCCACCAGCTCCACCGCATCATCTGGCTTCATATGGCAAGGGAGCGTGATCAGCTTTACCCTATGAAGACAGATGCCTTCTGCACCCAGCAGCAGTCTCTACTGTCAAAACGGACGGTGGGGACACGCCGGAGTTGGTAAACTTTTATGTGTACCATTATCTTATTCCTTTTTTGTATCTAAGAAAGGGCATGTGTGACATAACGCTGTCCCCTATTAGATTAATGTGGGTTCTGCTTATCAGCCAATCAACAGTTTAAGTTTTCATGACAAAAAGTAAAAGCAATTCAAATGAAAAACATACATTAGACATGAATCAGTTAAAGGTCACACAAAAGGCAAAATGAATCTGTCATGGTTCAGAAAGAACATGCAATTTTAATAGACCTTTCAGTGCACTTTTATTATCAAACTAGTCCTAAAGCCTGTGCACACAGCAAAAATCCCCATCTACTTGGATCCCCTCTCCCTTACTCCTTCCCCTTCCCTCCCGCTCTCAACCTTTTTTTTTTCTGTAGTGCAGCAGTCCCACCCACATTGATTTCAGCATTTACAATCCGCCCGAGCACAAATGATCAACTAAATATCAACAACAGCCAAAGGCACATCATGAAGTGTAAAACTGGCCTTTTTATTATGTTTGTGAGTATTCCAAGACAATCTGGAATAATTCTATAATCTTGTGCAGTATACACTGAAATAGTCAGAGATGCCATTTTAGATTTATACATCAATATATAGTCTAGATTCCTTAAACCTATATTAATCCCTATTGTATAGTCCGTCATTAGTGGGTGGTATAGAAATGTATTAATGCGTTTGCATTTAACAGACATATATGTGATATCCAGTACAGCCTAAAAGATCCTTAGGAATCGTGAGAAATGAGAAATCAATACTGCAAAATCTAGAAATGACATTTCCAAATCGTATTCTTATAATCTATCTTTTTATTCCATATTAACATTTTTGTGATTATAAATTACAGGAAAATCATCTTATAAAACCTGATATCTAGCAGCAATATGGTCTTCTTGAAAGGGATTTAACTATTTGCTGTTCTGTCTTGTTTATTAGCAACCAATATCATTTACACAGGTTTTCTCAATTAATAAAGAAATAAAGCATTGAGCAAATATTCAGTATTCTCATCATATCCATATGCAAATAGCATTCAGATTGTTTAACACTTGTTAAAAACAAAACTCTATCCAATCGCAAACAACACACATGAGCTCCATTAACCCTAATAACCAATTTAGATTTTTAGTGATTGACAGCTACTTTCAGCTGTTAAAGGGACAGTCAACACCAGAATCTTTGTTGTTTAAAAAGATAGATAATCCCATTATTACCCATTCCCCAGTTTTGCATAACCAACACTGTTATACTAATATACTTTTTACCTCTGTGATAAATTTGTATCTAAGCATCTTCTGACAGCCACCTGATCACATGACATTGTATCTATTGACTTTCATTTTAGCCAATAAGCACAGTGTCTGCCACAAGCCACAGGCGTGATTACAATGTTATCTATATGGTTTACATGAACTAGCTCTCCCCTGTTGTGAAAAGCAAATAAGAAAGCATGTGATAAATGGTGGCCTTCAAGGGCTTAGAAATTATCATATGAGCCTACCAAGGTTTAGCTTTTAACTAAGAATACCAAGAGAACAAAGCAAAATTGGTGATAAAAGTAAATTGGAAAGTTGTTTAAAATTACATGCCATATTTGAAACATGATAGTTTTTTTTGGACTCGACTGTCCCTTTAACTGTGACATTATAGGTAAATGAGAATAGAATATCATGGGAGTTATCAACCTCAACTGTGTTTGACTAGGAACAATTGTGATTGTTTTGATTAAAAAGAAATAATAATAGCCAATTACATTTTTTTATATTGAACATGAATTTCAGAACGATTAGAATCACCCCAATGGTTATTTGTAGAGATGGGGATTATGCCAATTTGGCAATTCTTCCAATATACAGGTAGCCCTCAGTTTACGCCGGGGTTCGGTTCCATGAGGAATGGTTGTAAATCGAAACCGTTGTAAATTGAAACCCAGTTTATAATGTAAGTCAATGGTAAGTGAGCGAGTTAGGTTCCAGGCCCCTCTCAAAATTGTCATAAGTAACACCTAATACATTATTTTTAAAGGTTTGAAATGAAGACATTAAATGCTAAACAGCATTATAAACCTAATAATATAGATTGTATCACCATCAAACTAAGTTTAATGAACAAAAACATTTACTAAACATCACCTAATAAAATAATTACACAACAGATTGCATCATCATCAATCTAAGTTTAATGAACAAAAACTTTTTTTACTTGCATTTTTCTGCAATCAGTTCTCTGCATTGTTAGCATGTTAGATAATATTGGGTCTGCACCTATTCTATGCATTTCAATCTGCAGTGATTAATAAGCAGTTAGGCACCCTCACCTCAAGCAGCAGGACAGGAAGATAATAGGGAAGTGGCTGCTAGATATTGCTCGATAGCTAATGTCTTCTCTGTGTACACAGATCAATTTCAGGCTGTAAATTTACATAACTTTGCAGCAAAATAAGCGGACAGCTCCACCTACTGGCTATTTTAATTAGTGCACTGCTTTTCAATGCATTTCAATAGCAGTTCCATGACTGAAAAAAAAGGTTGTTATTCTGAAACGGCGCAAATTGAACCGGCGTAAACCGAGGGCCACCTGTACAAGCAACTGAACACCGCTAGAAGTAATCTTTGTGTGTGTATTACACTTTGAAAGTAAAACTTTTTACTTTTTTATGCTCCTTTTAAGATGTTTATGAGAATAATTATTTAAAAAATTATTTTTAGGGATAACACTATGTAAATTTTGTGATTTTAAAAAAAGAGAAAAAAAAGTTGAATAGTTTTAACTGAAAATTGATACAGAGAAAAATCTAGGTAACTACTTTGTTCTTTTTTTCACAAAATACTGAACATTACTTTTTAGATATTTACTTAGACAACATCAATTTTCAACAACAATTATTTCCATAGCAACAAATGAAACACTTAGCCGATTCTGTGCATATTACACTTTGAGCCAGCGGAACACAGAATTATTAGATTGATTTCTCTTTTTAAAAATGATTGTAACTTTAGACTGAAATAACCAGTTTGGCCCAAATGTATCTATTGGATTTGGTAATCAATCAGAAAATTAAAAAAAAAATTAAAAGTACAATTCAACCCATTATGAGACACATGACTTTATATGGTGATTTTTTAAGTTTAGGCCATCCTAATAATTTAGAAAACATTTTTTTTTCATGGGTTTTGTATTTGCCTGGAATTATTATTTTTTTAACAACTTTGTATTGTGTAAAAGAACCATATGTTGTGTATTCCATTTTTGGTTAGTTGAAATAGCTCTCAACGTTATAGGAAAGGAAAACAAAAAAAACTCAAATTGAACACAATTTTTTTGCAAAGTAAATTAAATTTAAATAGTATTTTCAAAATATATTTGCATAGCTAAATGTGATGAATTTAAAATTAGCAAAAAAGAAATAAAATAATGTTTTCCGAAGGACTAGAATAATACTGGTGAGAGGTTTAATCAGAAATGTATGAGTAAAGGAGGGAAACAGAGTAGCACATTATAGCTATCTGTGACCTATAGGTTTATTAACGCTTGTGCTAAAAAAATTGCTACAAATAGAACAACAAATCTGGTGTTCTTCTCCTACTTTTAGCCAAAAACTTAAAAATGCGTATACCCAGTCAAACCCTAACAGATGGAAAACAATGAAATGTGCAGATAATGAGGTTTACAGCTTCGTAACAGAAATAATAATAATATTTATTATACATTATGTGTAATATTACTATATAATTTTTAAATAAAATAATGTCCAAATGTTAAAAAAAAACAAGCAAGTCAAAAAAAACAAAATTGATGTAAGGTTTTTCTAGGGACATCTCAGGACTAAAACAAAAGTGTTTTATATAATATATAATATATATATAATATTTACTGGTTATGATCTGCTCTGTAGTTTTATTGTTAAAATACATTGTTGGCATGTTCACAGATAAAAAATTTATTTCTGAAGAATAACTAACCATGGGAAACAATTATTTTGTTATATTTAATATCCGCTGATTGTTTGCAATTTGTTAATTAAATATGTTTATCTGCTATTTCCTATAGGGAACATCTCAAAAGTTGTAGGCAGTGCTACTGCTACAAGCAATCAGCAATGCAAAAAAATGTTGGTTTTGTTTTGTTTGTTTTTTTGTAATGGGGTCAGAACAAAAAAAAATAACCAAAGTGAAACTTATTGTTATTGAATAGTGTAAATTTGATGTCTTTCCCCCCTTTAAAGTAATGGTTTTTAATTTTTACTTATCAATTAAATAATTTGCTTGTTTTTTTTTTTTTTTTGGGGGGGGGTATCTTGTATGGTTTTTTTTAAGACAGTAAATATATAGGCAGAAAATGTTTGTCAATGTCATAGTTCAAGTTCTCATTCAATTGTTCAAAAGCTAAGAAATTCCTGTAACCTCTTTTTTCAGACACTATTGATTATATAACTAACCATATCACATGTTACATCACCAATGACATCGTAAATTTCAGCAGTTCTAAAACACTTTGTTATATTAAATTATCAATTACATAACACATAAGATGCCATATGACATTATCAATGACATAACTGCTACAGCACTTTCTCAAAAACAAAATATTTAAGAAAGAACCATACAGACACATAACAAATCAGATTCACATGGTCTTTATATGCCTTTAATAAGCTGCATATTATTATTATTATCAGGTATTTGTAGAGCGCCAACAGGTTACGCAGCGCTATAAACATAGGTGATATATAAAAGCGATTACAGGGATCAAATGGGTAGAGGGCCCTGCTGAGAGTTGCACTGTTGTAGTCGGCTCTTATGAAGGTGAACTACAAACAGCTGGGCTCATAGGCTTACATGCTATGGGGTTTTAGGGGATAGCAGTGGAGATAGGAAGGTTAGTGTAGGTTGTTAGTGTCCCTGAATAGTAGAATCTTCAGGGAGCACTTGAAGCTTTTACAACTAGGGGAGATTCTTGTGGAGCAAGGCAGAGAGTTCCATAAGATGGGAGCCAGTCTTGAGAAATCTTGTAGACGGGAATGTGAGGAGGTAACAAGAGAGGAGGAGAGTAGGAGATCATGAGCGGAGTGAAGGGGACGGGAAGGAGAGTATCTGGAGACAAGGTCTGAGATCTAGGGGGGAGCAGTGCAATTGAGGGCTTTGTGTGTCAGAGTGAGAATTTTGTGTTTAATCCTGGAGGCAAGAGGAAGCCAGTGAAGGGATTGGCAGAGAGGTGCGGCAGATGAAGAGCCACGTGCACGGAAGATGAGCCTATGAATGATGAGCTGAATATATATAGACTTAAATATGAAAGTCCTATTAATTGATATAAGTTTTTCATTTATTTGTGCTTATATCTATATCACTTCAATCTTTCCTTAATACAAATAAAGTAATTATATGGCTACACATAAAGCTAATACTAAAGATTTATAATTATTCAGATTCCTCCATAGAATCATAATTCAAAATAAAATTAAAATATCAATTTATTTTCATGAGACATCAATATTAAATAACATACGATTATTTTATAAAGCAAGCATATGGATTATAGACAATTTAATTAGAACAAAAAGTAATATGTCCATTCACTGTGCAGTTAAGTTGCAGGAATGGCTTAGCTTGGCACGTGTAGCTGATAGATTTGAAACTGCTGCAGGTACATTTCTGCAGATCACTTTTTTCTCTTTTTTTTTACTTGGTTCTTTGTTTAAATTGCAGAACACACACAATGGGGACCATTTATCATGTATCACAAATCAAACAGAAGAAATAGTGATTAATATTGGTGCCCCACGCTATAATCCAGGTGAACTGAGCCGAGACCCACAATCACAACAAAAATAACAAGATCTATACTGTGACCTATCTGGCAGGATTTAATGCTAATACATATGAATAGCACTGTTGTGTGATGCTAGAATACAATGGAAAATAGATTTGAAATATATGGAGATGCTGTAGTATTGTAATTCCATAGAATATTATGTCAGACACATGGATATTTTGTGATGGAATGTTTAATACGTGTATATTTTATTTGTAAAACTTAATAAAAACAATTTCAACATAAATTGCAGAACACCATCAAAAATAAAAATAACATGCACCAGAAACGTGTGGTGACTTCGTTTTTCATGTCAGTTTATTGTTGAGTCGTGTTTTTTATTTTGATCATGTTTCTGAGCAAGCAGAGACTACATTGCTTTTGCCTATGTAGTGGTATAAATATTGTATGTTTGTGGCCAGCAAATGTGAACTAAATTCCACAGCTGGGATATTATAGATTACAAAAATCTTTGTCTCAGAGTGCAATTTGTTGTATTCATGAATATGCAAATTGTGAACACACTACACATCCCAGAACAAATAATACAAGAAAATGAGTCAGGCATAAGGGAGCCTTGTCTGTTTACATGCAAAACTGGATGTACATGAATATGGGGTGAATTCTATTCCACCTGAAAAACATATAATAGAATTTATCTGCAAGAATCCCTGTAGACGTTAGATCTATGTAAGTGGGCTTTGCACACAGTTCTATAAATGTCCGTTTCAGAAATATGAATTCTCTATTTAAAAATAATTACAATTTTCTTAGTGTAGCTAGTGAGCTCTGAACAAAACTGTGGCCATACTAGCTGTAATAACTTACTAAATTCCAACTTAGGAACAGTAAAAATGTCAACTGACCTTGAGGCTATAGTACCTAAAAGTTATTATTTTATATATAAACATAATATAGCAGCAAATAAAATAAAAATGTAGTGCAAAAATGATCTATGGGCAAGGTCCTATTGTGGTGCTAATTTTGAGATGAAATGCGTTGGATTCTGTTTTTACCCAGTTTACTTACTTAGGGCCTTATTCTATAAAGCTCTCCGTGCTGCTGACTTTCTTTAAGAATTCTTGCCAATACTTCTATTTCCCAAGTGGAATTCTATAAAGTCACTTTTTATCCTAAAAAATAGTTGTCTCGCTAAGGGGCATATACCGAATTTTCTTTGGGAATAAGATGCATACATTACAAAAGTGCAGAATGAAAATTGTAATTTGCAAATCATACAAAACGAATAATAGAACCATTCACAAAAAAATACTCTGTAAAAAAAATGTTTTGTTAAGGTGCATCAAAAATCATAACAAAGTTGTTTACCAAAAATCGTATTTTCTGAAAAACATAACATTTGTATTTAAATTATACAGGAATAATTATATTAAATATGCACAATATAAATGATAATTTAACTACACTGGATTTGCAACAAACACAGTAATTCGTACTTGTACAAAATACAAAGTGTAATTGTTAAAAAAAAAATTGCAAAATGGGCTAAACACTAGCGTTCCATGGGTGTATATGAAATGGTCTTTCAAATCCCAGCATAATTCTGAAAAAAAAAAATTGCCCTACAGATCTGACTGTTTTTTTCTTGCAAATTAAAAGGTGGTGAGCTTTTATCAAAATAATCAAAACAATCAAATTACACTGAAAGAAAAACCTATGTATATGAAAATAAAAGGAATTTTCAAGTACAATGCACTAAAAACAATTTGATTTGTAATTTAATTTGTATTAGGCTAATGTTAAAGTTAAAACTTTTTGCTGGGTTCTCCTTGTGTAGTTTGTTTTCCATTGCAAACTTTTGCATAGCAGAGCGCTCTCATTATTTCTATGCGGAACAGCTCACCACTTGCAGGGATAGCCCCTTTTTTATGTAGAATTACATGAGGACTGCCCCTGCAAGTGTCAGAATGGGAAGCCAGTCTAGGCCAGTAAATTTTTAGACCCTTTGTCATTCTGTTTTACAATTGCACAAACAATTTGTCAGGTTTTAAGTGTAACCCTTCCCCCATTTTCATTTAATATTCAGTCATTTTTAGAGGAGAATTAACGTCAGAATATATTGCTTAGTACCTACTAAAAGAGTGTAAAAGAAGGTTTTGTGATTGCAACCCTTACCTATCTAATAGACATACACATACTAAACGAATTAATTTATATCTATGTCAGGCTCCTTTAATCTGCTCTAGCATAGAACAGGTTGTGTACCAAATTTAGAAAGCACTGCATGTTATCAGCACGTCTGGGACAAGCTGCTGTTTCTTGGCAACATTTTGACAAGTTAAGTTTTGCTCTGTACTTAAATCTTATTGAGACATGCATAAATATGGTATGTATTGTACAGGATGTGAAGATGCCTTCTGCTGCTTTCACTCGAATATAATATGAACAAGTTGAATAGGCTTGTGTGGGGAGTGGGGAAAATGTTTCAAAGTACAAAGAATAGAATCCTGAGCTTACTGGACAGTGTGCATTCTACAGAGGAATCTAAATCAGTGACAACATAAGATGGTTTGTCTCTAGAATCCCAGTAGTATGGCATAATAGACAGGTAGAAACAGACAGACACAACAAAACTACAAAACTAGAGATTAAGACAGATAGATAATAGATAAATTGATAGATAGATAGATAGATAGATAGATGATTGATAGATAGATAGATAGATAGATAGATCGATAGATAGATAGATAGATGATTGATAGATAGATAGATAGCAACAGCAATATTTGTCAACTCTTACTTCTACGCTGCCCTATAACGCCAAATATGTATTATCTATTTTTAATGCTCTTCATTGCATACTTCACCTCCTATTACCACTTCTTTTTTAGCACAATCATTACATTTGGCAATGAAATAAACTTTATTTGACAGAAAATAACATCATAGCACACCAACAATGTCCACTCCTTACAATTGATGATAAACAGCAAGATTTGCCTAGCCACAAACTCAGTTCATTTGAACCTGTTCTGAGAATGAGATATCTGCATTCTTTTTATCCTTATGTCTCACTACCTGTTCACTTGATTCAATTTCTTCGTAGCAGCTGACCTTCTTTTTCTTGTTCTCACATCTCTCCTTAAAACTGGTACATTGCCCTCATCATGTGAATATGCACTAGCAACACCTATCATTAAGAATCCTTTACTATATCCACCCTCCTCCCCAACTACTACCCTATCTCTCTATGCTATAAATATCTTGCCTCAAAACATCTTGAAAAACAATAAATGCTTATTGTACTTACCCAAATCAAATTCACACCTTGATCCTCTGTAACCTAGATTTTGCCCACAGCAATACATTCTGTAATCATTAAGGTTAAAATGACCTGCTTAATGCAAGTCTAAAGGTCATTTCTCTGTCTCCATCCAGCTGCAAAATTTGAAAACCATCTCCTTTTCTGAGCTCTCCAATATTTTGGCATTTATGACATTGCCCTATTGCAGTTCTCATCCTACTTTAACAATTTAAACTTCAGCATATCCTTCTCTGGCACATTGTCTTCCCCTTTACCTCTCTTTGCAAAGGTACCACAAGGCTAAGTTCCAGTTCCTCTTTTCTTTTCAATCTCTACATCATCCCTGCATTTCTCAATAAAATCCCATGGTTTTCATTAACATCTGTATGCTAACGACCCCCACATCTATCTCTCTGCACTTGAATTATCCTATACATTTCACATATCCTTGTGTAACACACTGTATCTGTCTATTAAGTGTCTGTCTATTAATTGTCTTATTCTGTCTTCTTCTGAATGTTGTCTTATTATCTAAAGCTCAACATCTCTAAAACCTAGCATCTTCTCTCTACTTCTTTATCTAGTATCCCTAGTCTTTAAGTATCTGTTGATTACACTTTCATCATTGCAATCTCTCATGCCCGCTGACTTGGGGTTACATTTAAATAAGAACTTTCATTCACTCCCCATATCTAGCCCTTTTCCAATTCCATACCACGTCCACCTAAGGATAATTTTCTAAAATTTGGCATTGCCTCACACAAGCACATACAAATTAAAATCAACCCTTTAGTCAGTTCCTGCTTCGACTACTGCTACTCCATCCTCACTGGGCTCTGAAGCTGCTATCTGTTCTCACTGCAATTCAAAAAAACCCTGCCAGGTTCATCTTTCTTATACATCACTTCTAATCAGGTTCATTTCTTTACAACTCCCTATATTGACTTCTTCAAAATCATTCATAACAATGCACTTTCTTATGTTTCTGCCTTGTAAATATTCTCCTACCCCAATCTTTTGGTGCTTCAAGCATTCCCTAAAAAACCTATCATTTCTGGAGGCACACAAGTTACATTAATCTGTTTTACTGATTTCTTGCCTCAGATCATCTCCTTTAAACATCTGCTCCCCTTGTACTGTAGCATGTTAGCTCATGAGTCCATCTGCCCTAAATACCACCTTTATGCAACATGATCTATAACAGATGGGAACATACAAGCAGGGCAATGGACCGCTTCATAATTCATGTAACATTCTTTTGCAAATTGAACAGGCACCTAATGCTCATAAGGGTGTTGATTATGTTTTCACATTAGAAAAACATGCATGGTGATGATAATAATAATAGACAAATAAATGAATTATGTATATTTAACTATATTTTTTAAGGCTTCTACCTTGCTTCCAACACCTACAGAATGCCAATGAGTTCTCAGGAGTTGACTACACCCTGTGGATCTCAGACTATGAGGTTCACCATACTGTCTGTTAATTAGCTGTCTTTGTGAGACCTGACTGTTTTATAGTAATAATTAAACACCAGGAAAAGAATGGAACAACTTTAAATAATTAGTACTGAGTATGTTGTTTGCTTTTCTTTAGGCGGACTTACTCAGCAGGAGATTCTGAGAATGAGAGCGGATAACAAGTTACAGAGCAGTTACCAAGTCAAATGCATTTTTAATCACAATTTAATTACTATGTATTCACAGCACATGCACATGAGGAAAACTTTTTAAATCAATATAGTTTCTATGTTGACTTAAAACGCATACTGGCATCAGTGCCTATTTTTGATTCACCTACACAATTGTTATTGTTAAAACAAAAAACAAAATAATAGCAATACCTTTATAAAAATGAAAATGTTTATATATTTTATGGCAACACTATTTCAAATAAAACAAACCTGAGCAAGTGACAAAAAACCTAAAATACATTGGGTACAATATATTCAAATCTACAACCTATTGAATGTATATTTGCTTTTGATTTATTCATTTTTTTGTAAACATTGGTAAGGTATCACACAAACATTCAGTAGTCAAAATATACAAAAATATAATTTATGTCTTAAATTAAAGCCAAAAAATTAAGAATTTAAAGAGACAGTAAATACCTTCAGATTTTTATATTAAATGCTTAGTGATGTGTAGTAAAACAACTTTGCAATACACTTTCATTATTTATTTTGCCTCCTTTTTTTGTAATTTAGTTCTGAAATGTATGGATTTACTGATTCTCAGAACTAGAAATGAACCCTGCATAAACCTGTTACATACCTTTCCCTTACTGGGTTGATAACAATTGCAAAACAATGCACTCAGATTGAGTCCTCCAAATAAAATAAATGGTAAGTGGAATTTGGCTATTTCAAACAATTGCAGCAAACAGCATGTTAATTTGTCTAAAATATGTCTAGACTTGGCTGGTATGTTAGTCTAAAGCAAGACAACAGAAATATATTGTACTACAAGGAGTTTAGAAACTTGTTTATGCATTAACAGATCTCTTTAAACAATGCAACACACTTGATCTAAAATCAAAACATCATCATTCAAATTTCCACCAACAATGAGTATCTTCACAAGCACTATTCTAATGTACCATACCGTGACATTATGTAAGAATACTGGATTTAATTTGAATAGTTAAATTCAACTGCGCTCAAGCTAACACGTTTACCTTCAACTGGTATTATGCTCACTATTTCCAATGCTGTGATAAAAACCCTTATTGTTCGTGTGCAACAGTTATTGTGCCACTGATCTACCCCTAAATGTTTTATTGATTAATATTAATACAAATCAATGATCATTGGTTGTCTAGTGGGGTGCATAAACCCTCTGTGTGTCCCGGGTCTTTGGCTGTGGTCTTGAGACAACAGATATTGCAGTGCCTAGGAGAAACTAAATACACCACTGATCTAGCTTTTGTAATTATCTCAAAATATTACTTTTAAAAAAAATGAATCAATACAATGAGACTATAAGTTTTGAAGAGTGAGCGGGACTTTAAATAAAGTGATAGAAAAAAATGAATAATAAATATGAGATGCAGTAACTCAATATAGTCATTTTTTAATTGCATGGGAAATCAGTGGGATGAGAATTCCCAACAAGTATTCTAAGCACCTCTTATTTATTTTACATCGCTTTTATTCTGAGAAGTTTGATATCCCAGAGAACAACTGATGCAAAATTAAATCGACACCTTTGTTGAAATAACAATTACAAATCTTCATTTTCTTTCATTTTCTAGACAAACATGTTTTATACTTGACTAAATTTCAATTACAGTTGTAGGTGTAGTGTGAAAATATATAATACGTTAACAAATTTCTGAAAATGAATTTGCTCTTCAAAACCATAAATACATTTACAAAAACAAATTTGTGTTTTCAGTTGTTATAACTAATTAAACACACTGATTTTTTTCCCTTTTTTTTTTAGATAAAATTGGTGCAGCAAATTGTTAAACACATACAAATGAAATAAAATGCAACGCCTTACAGTATCTACTGTATAATAAAGTCAGTATCAGACTTTTTGAGTATGTTTATAGCAAAATTTAACACAGATTTGACAATAGAGATTGCCTAAAAATAGAGACTACCTTCAAAAACAGTAAACCCTTGACTAATACTTAGCTTTAAATAAGGAATACATAGGTTTAATTAGGTTAAAGGGACAGTCAAGTCCAAAACTTTCATGATTTAAATAGGGCATGTAATTTTAAACACCTTTCCAATTTACTTTTATCACCAATTTTGCTTTGTTCTCTTGGAATTCTTAGTTGAAAGCTAATTCTATGAGGTTTGTATGCTAATTTCTTAGACCTTGAAGTCTGCCTCTAATCTGAATGCATATTCACCACTAGAGGGCATTAGTGCATGTGTTTTATATAGATAACATTGAGCTTATGCACGTGAAGTTACCCTGGAGTGAGCACTGATTGGCTAAAATGCAACTCTGTCAAAAGAACTGAAATAAGGGGGCAGTTTGCAGAGGCTTAGATACAAAGTAATCACAGAGGTAAAAAGTTTATTTCTATAACACTGTTGGTTGTGCAAAACTGGGGAATGGGTAATAAAAGGATTATCTTTCTTTTTAAACAACACAAATTCTCATGTTGACTGTCCATTTATGTTCCTTATTAGAAATAAGAAGAAGGATAAATGTAACAGCTGATTAAAACAAGCATCTACATCACCATATCTTGCAGCTAATAAAAGTATTTACCAGTTTAATTTAGGGTGTTGAGCTGGTATATTGGTGTCCATTGGTTACACTGATTTACAAGTGATTTGTTGCTATGAAAACTACTGACAACATAACAAAACTGATTAACTAACCAACGCCTAGATTTAGAGTTTGGCGTTAGCCGTCAAAAGCAGCGTTAAGGGGTCCTAACGCTGCTTTTGGCCGCCCGCTGGTATTTAGAGTCAGGCAGGAAAGGGTCTACCGCTCACTTCCCTACCGTGATTCCAGGCTACCACAGATCCCCTTACGCCAATTGCGTATCCTATCTTTTCAATGGGATCTGCCTAACGCTGGTATTTGGAGTCTTGGGAGAAGTGAGCGGTAGAGCCTCTACCGACAAGACACCTACCACCAAAAAAAGTCAGTAGTTAAGAGCTTTATGGGCTAACGTGTGAATATAAAGCTCTTAACTACTGTGCTCTAAAGTACACTAACACCCATAAACTACCTATGTACCCCTAAACCGAGGCTCCCCCACATCGCCGCCACTCTAATAAAATTTTTTAACCCCTAATCTGCCGACCGGACACCGCCGCCACCTACATTATACCTATAAACCTCAAATCTGCTGCCCCTAACATCGCCGACCCCTATATTATATTTATTAACCCCTAATCTGCCCCCCCCCAACGTCGCCGCTACCTAACTACACTTATTAACCCCTAATCTGCCGACCGGACCTCGCCGCCACTATAATAAATGTATTAACCCCTAAACTGCCGCACTCCCGCCTCGCAAACACTAGAATAAATAGTATTAACCCCTAATCTGCCCTCCCTAACATCGCCGCCACCTACCTACAATTATTAACCCCTAATCTCCCGCCCGCACCGTCGCCACTACTAAAATAAAGTTATTAACCCCTAAACCTAACTCTAACCCTAACACTAACACCCCCCTAACATAAATATAATTTAAATGAAATGAAATAATATTCCTAAAATTAACTAAATTATTCCTATTTAAAACTAAATACCTATCAAATAAACCCTAATATAGCTACAATATAAATAATAATTACATTGTAGCTATTTTAGGATTTATATTTATTTTACAGGCAACTTTGTATTTATTTTAACTAGGTACAATAGCTATTAAATAGTTAAGAACTATTTAATAGCTACCTAGTTAAAATAAATACAAAATTACCTGTAAAATAAATCCTAACCTAAATTACAATTAAACCTAACACTACACTACCATTAAATTAATTAAATAAATTACCTACAATTACCTAAAATAAAATACAATAAAATAAACTATTCTATAATACAAAAAAAACAAACACTAAATTACAAAAAAATAAAAAAGAATTACAAGCAGTTTAAACTAATTACACCTAATCTAAGCCCCTTAATAAAATAACCCCCCCAAAAATAAAAAGTTACCTACCCTATTCTAAAATACAAAAGTAATCAGCTCTTTTACCAGCCCTTAAAAGGGCTTTTTGCGGGGCCTTGCCCCAAAGTAATCAGCTCTTTTAACTGAAAATAAAATACAATACCCCCTCAACATTACAACCCACCACCCACATACCCCTACTCTAACCCACCCAAAGCGCCCCTTAAAAAAACCTATCGCTAACCCCCTGAAGATCATCCTACCTTGAGTCGTCTTTACTCAGCTGAGCCAAATTCTTCATCCAAGGTGCGCAGAGGACGTCCTTGATCCGGTAGAAGTCTTCATCCAAGCAGGGCAAGAAGAGTTCCTCCATCCGATAGAAGTGTTCATCCAGGTGGCGTCTTCAATCTTCATCCATCCGGAGCGGAGCCATCTTCAAAGGAGCCGACACGGAGCCATCCTCTTCTACCGACGGACTAACGACGAATAAAGGTTCCTTTAAGGGACGTCATCCAAGATGGCGTCCCTTCAATTCCGATTGGCTGATAGAATTCTATCAGCCAATCGGAATTAAGGTAAAAATAATCTGTTCAGTTTGAAGTTCAACCCGATTGGCTGATCCAATCAGCAAATCGAATTGAACTCGCATTCTATTGGCTGATCGGAACAGCCAAAAGAATGCGAGTTCAATACGATTGGCTGATTGGATCAGCCAATCAAATTTTTTCTACCTTAATTCCGATTGGCTGATAGAATTCTGTCAGCCAATCGGAATTGAAGGGACGACATCTTGGATGACGTCCCTTAAAGGAACCTTTATTCGTCGTTAGTCTGTCGGTTCATAGGGATAATGTAGGTTGAAGCGGTGAACGGAGCGGCAGATTAGGGGTTAATAGTGTAATGCAGGTGTCAGCAATAGCGGGGGCGGCAGATTAGGGGTTAATAAGTGTAAGGTTAGGGGTGTTTAGACTCGGGGTTCATGTTAGGGTGTTAGATGCAGACTTAGAGAGTGTTTCCCCATAGGAAACAATGGTAGGAAAATTCTGATTGGCTGATGGAATCAGCCAATCAGATTCAAGTTCAATCAGATTGGCTGATCCAATCAGCCAATCAAATTGAGCTTGCATTCTATTGGATGTTCCGATCAGCCAATAGAATGCAAGCTCAATCTGATTGGCTGGTTGGGTCAGCCAATCGGATTGAACTTGAATCTGATTGGGCTTGGATGAAGACTTCGGACCCTCTTCTGGACGGATCGGTGATACCCGGCGTGGTTAAGACAAGGTAGGGAGATCTTCAGGGGCTTAGTGTTAGGTTTATTTAGGGGGGCTTGGGTTATATTAGGGGTATGTGGGTGGTGGGTTGTAATGTTGGGGGGGGGGGTATTGTATGGGTTTTTTTTACAAGCAAAAGAGCAGAATTCTTTGGGGCATGCCCCGCAAAAGGCCCTTTTAAGGTGTGGTAAGGTAAAAAAGCTTTTCAATTTTTATTTTAGAATAGGGTAGGGCATTTTTTTATTTTGGGGGTTTTGTTATTTTATTAGGGGGCTTAGAGTAGGTGTAATTAGCTTACAATTGTAATATTTTTCTAATGTTTGTAAATTATTTTTTTATTTTTTGTAACTTATTTCTTTTTTTATTTTTTGTACTTTAGTTAGTTTATTTAATTGTATTTATTTGTAGGTATTTGTATGTAATTAATTTATTGATAGTGTAGTGTTAGGTTTAATTGTAGATAATTGCAGGTATTTTATTTAATTAATTTATTGATAGTGTAGTGTTAGGTTTAATTGTAACTTAGGTTAGGATTTATTTTACAGGTAATTTTGTAATTATTTTAACTAGGTAGCTATTAAATAGTTATTAACTATTTAATAGCTATTGTACCTGGTTAAAATAAATACAAAGTTGCCTGTAAAATAAATATTAATCCTAAAATAGCTACAATATAATTACTATTTATATTGTAGCTATATTAGGGTTTATTTTACAGGTAAGTATTTAGCTTTAAATAGGAATAATTTATTTAATAAGAAATAATTTATTTCGTTAGATAAAAATTATATTTAACTTAGGGGGGTGTTAGGGTTAGGGTTAGACTTAGCTTTAGGGGTTAATACATTTATTAGAGTAGCGGTGAGGTCCGGTCGGCAGATTAGGGGTTAATACTTGAAGTTAGGTGTCGGTGGTGTTAGGGAGGGCAGATTAGGGGTTAATACTATTTATTATAGGGTTTTGAGGCGGGAGTGAGGCGGAAACAATGGGGCTGTGTTAGGAGCTGAACGCTGCTTTTTTGCAGGTGTTTTTTTTCAGCCCAAACTGCCGCATTGTTTCCTATAGGGATATCGTGCACAAGCACGTTTTCCCAGCTTACCGCTACCGTAAGCAACTCTGGTATTGAGGGTTGAAGTGGCGCTACATTAGGCTCAACGCACCTTTTTTGAGCCTAACGCAGCCCCTCAGACAACTCTAAATACCAGCGTTGTTGGAAGGGTGCGTTGGGAAAAAAAGCAGCGTTAGCTACGCGGCTTTTTACTGACAAAACTCTAAATCTAGCCGCAAGTCTGATTAACTGTGTCATTGCAATGCTGCTTTTATAGAACATTATGTAGCAAACTCTTGTTTTACCCCATGGCTACCAGACCACACTGATTCACTCCTTCTTATCAGAATATACACTATAACCCATAAGCATTAAAGGGACATGAAACCCAAACATTTTCCTTCATGATTCAGATAGAACTTACAATTTTAAACAACTTTCCAATTTACTTCTATTATCTAATTTGCTATATTCTCTTGGTATCCTTTGTTGAAAAAAAAGATACCTACTGTAACTGCTAATTGGTGGCTCCAAATATATACCTCTTATCATTGGCTTTGTGATGTATTTTGATAACTCCCAATAGTGCATTGCTTCAATAAAGAATAATACGAGAATGGAGCAACATTGGTAATAGAAGTAAAATGGAAAGTTGTTGAAAATTGTATGCTCTGTCTGAATCATGAAAGCAAAATGTCTGGGTTTCATGTCCCTTTAAGCACTCTCTTGTTTCAAAGGTCAAAGTGGAGTGCACCACCATCCTAAGAGCAAAATCACGTTCACTCAATAAAAACACAAAGCCAAACATCAAGGAGCTGGGAACCTTATTTACTACATAATCCCACCTTCATTTTATAACACTTAAAAAAGGGAGAGTAAAGTCATAATAAAACATTCCTCGTTCATATAGAATTTGTAGTTTTAAACACATTTCCATTTTACTTCTATTATCAAAGTTGCTTTATTCTCTTGGTATCCTTTGTTGAAAAGCACACCTAGGTTTGCTCAGGAACAGCAATGCACTATTGGGAATAGCTGCACATATGCACCTCTTGTTCAGCTTGCTTCCAGTAGTGTGCTGGTGTTCCTTCAACAAAGGACAAACAGAATAAAGCAACTCTCCTCCTTTTTTGTTGTGCAATAGAATTAGAATTCTTCACAAATTCAAAGAATTAATTCAGACACAGTTTTGTCAGGCAGAAATTTGCAAAAAATGGAAAAAAAGAAATAGTTAAATATCTGCATCAATCTCACTGCCTTTCTTAACAACGCATTCAAACTAAATTTATTGTATGAGTGTAATACATTTCCCTCAAAGAAAATGATATGTATTTTCATCTTTTCTTTCTTTTTTGTAAGTGAAAAATATGAGGGGAGAGAGAGAGAGATGAAGGCGGAGAACGGATGCGAGACGGGGGGGAAGAGATAAAGACATAGAGAGAGATAGAGAGAGAGATGAAGGTGGAGAACAGATGCAAGACGGGGGAGAGATAAAGACACAGAGAGATATAGAGAGAGATGAAGGTGGAGACCAGATGCAAGACGGGGGGGGGGGGGGGGGGGAGAGATAAAGACACAGAGAGAGAAAGAGATAGAGATAAAGACAGAGACAGGATGACAGACAAGGGGGGGGGGGTGAGAGATAAAGACACAGAGAGAGAAAGAGATAAAGATAAAGGCGGAGACAGGATGCGAGAAGGGGGGGGGGGAGATAAAGACACAGAGAGAGATAGAGATAAAGGCGGAGACAGGATGCCAGATGGGGGGGGGGGGAGATAAAGACACAGAGAGAGAAAGAGATAGAGATAAAGGCGGAGACAGGATGCCAGATGGGGGGGGGAGATAAAGACACAGAGAGAGAAAGAGATAGAGATAAAGGCGGAGACAGGATGCCAGATCGGGGGGAGAGATAAAGACACAGAGAGAGAAAGAGATAGAGATAAAGGCGGAGACAGGATGCCAGATGGGGGGGGGGCGAGAGATAAAGACACAGAGAGAGAAAGAGATAGAGATAAAGGCAGAGACAGGATGCGAGACTGGGGGGAGATAAAGACACAGAGAGAGAAAGAGATAGAGATAAAGACAGAGACAGGATGCAAGATGGGGGGGGATTAATACAGAGAGTAGAAAGAGATAGAGATAAAGGCGGAGATCGGATGTGAGATGGGGGGGGAGATAAAGACAGAGAGAGATAGAGAGAGAGAGATGAAGGCGGAGACAGGATGCGAGACGGGGGGAGAGAGATAAAGACACAGAGAGAGATAGAGAGTTAGAGAGAGAGATAAAGGCGGAGACCGGATGCAAGATGGGGGGAGAGATAAAGACACAGAGAGAGAAAGAGATAGAGATAAAGACAGAGACAGGATGACAGACGGGGGGGGGTGAGAGATAAAGACACAGAGAGAGAAAGAGATAAAGATAAAGGCGGAGACAGGATGCGAGAAGGGGGGGAGAGATAAAGACACAGAGAGAGATAGAGATAAAGGCGGAGACAGGATGCCAGATGGGGGGGGTGATAAAGACACAGAGAGAGAAAGAGATAGAGATAAAGGCGGAGACAGGATGCCAGATGGGGGGGAGAGAGATAAAGACACAGAGAGAGAAAGAGATAGAGATAAAGGCGGAGACAGGATGCCAGATGGGTGGGAGAGATAAAGACACAGAGAGAGAAAGAGATAGAGATAAAGGCGGAGACAGGATGCCAGATGGGGGGGGGTGAGAGATAAAGACACAGAGAGAGAAAGAGATAGAGATAAAGGCAGAGACAGGATGCGAGATTGGGGGGAGATAAAGACACAGAGAGAGAAAGAGATAGAGATAAAGACAGAGACAGGATGCAAGACGGGGGGGGATTAATACACAGAGTAGAAAGAGATAGAGATAAAGGCGGAGACCGGATGCGAGATGGGGGGGAGAGATAAAGACAGAGAGAGATAGAGAGAGAGAGATGAAGGCGGAGACAGGATGCGAGACGGGGGGAGAGAGATAAAGACACAGAGAGAGATAGAGAGTTAGAGAGAGAGATAAAGGTGGAGACCGGATGCAAGATGGGGGGAGAGATAAAGACACAGAGAGAGAAAGAGATAGAGATAAAGGCGGAGACAGGATGCGAGACGGGGGGAGATAAAGACACAGAGAGAGAGAGATGAAGGCAGAGGCAGGAAGCGACACAGGGAGAGAGAGAGAGAGAGAGAGAGAGAGAGAGAGAGAGATAGATAGATAGATAGATAGATAGATAGATAGATAGATAGACAGACAGACAGACAGACAGACAGACAGACAGATAGATAGATAGATAGATAGGTAGATAGATAGATAGATAGATAGATAGATAGATAGATAGATAAAGGGAGAGACAGGAAGTGACACAGGGAGAGAGAGAGAGAGAGAGAGAGAGAGAGAGAGAGAGAGAGATGAAGGTGGAGGCAGGAAGTGAGACGTGGGGGGGGGGGGTAAAGAGACAGAGAGAGATAGAGAGAGAGAGATGAAGGCAGAGGCAGGAAGTGACACAGGGAGAGAGAGATGAAGACAGAGGCAGGAAGTGACACTGGGAGAGAGAGATGAAGACAGAGGCGGGAAGTGACACAGGGAGAGAGAGATGAAGGTGGAGGCAAGAAGCGACACAGGGAGAGAGAGCGAGAAATAGATAGATAGATAGATAAAGGGAGAGACAGGAAGTGACGCAGGGAGAGAGAGAAATAGATGAAGGTGGAGACAGGAAGTGAGATGGAGAGAGAGAGAGAGCGTGTGTAAGAGAGAGAAATAGAGATGAAAAAAAGAGATAGAAAGTGAGACAGGAGATAGAGAGAGAGAGAGAGAGAGAGAGAGAGAGAGAGAGAGAAATAGAGATGAAAAAAGAGATAGTAAGTGAGACAGGAGATAGAGAGAGAGAGAGAGAGAGAGAGAGAGAGAGAGAGAGAGAGTTGAAGAAAGAGACAGTAAGCAACATGGGGAAAAAGAGAAAGATGAAGGCGGACACAGGATGCGAGACGGGGGGAGAAAGATAAAGACACAGAGAGAGATAGAGAGTTAGAGAGAGAGAGATAAAGGCGGAGACCGGATGCAAGAAGGGGGGAGAGATAAAGACACAGAGAGAGAAAGAGATAGAGATAAAGGCGGAGACAGGATGCGAGATGGGGGGGAGATAAAGACACAGAGAGAGATAGAGAGAGAGAGAGATGAAGGCAGAGGCAGGAAGCGACACAGGGAGAGAGATAGATAGATAGATAGATAGATAGATAGATAGATAAAGGGAGAGACAGGAAGTGACACAGGGAGAGAGAGAGAGAGATGAAGGTGGAGGCAGGAAGTGAGACGGTGGGGGGGGGATAAAGAGACAGAGAGAGATAGAGAGAGATGAAGGCAGAGGCAGGAAGTGACACAGTGAGAGAGAGATGAAGGCAGAGGCAGGAAGTGACACAGGGAGAGAGAGCGAGAGAGAGAGATAGATCGATAAAGGGAGAGACAGGAAGTGACGCAGGGAGAGAGAGAGAGAGAGATAGATGAAGGTGGAGACAGCAAGTGAGATGGAGAGAGAGAGAGAGAGAGTGTAAGAGAGAGAAATAGAGATTAAAAAAGAGATAGAAAGTGAGACAGGAGAGAGAGAGAGAGAGAAATAGAGATGAAAAAAGAGATAGTAAGTGAGACAGGAGATAGAGAAAGAGAGAGAGAGAGAGAGAGAGAGTTGAAGGAAGAGACAGTAAGCAACATGGGGAGAAAGAGAGAGATGAGGGGAGAGAAAGATTGAGAGAGAGGGAAAAGATAGAGAATGAGCAAGAACAAGAGCTGGAAAGGAAATTATGACTAGCTCAGTTATTCCTCTAAAGTCTGCTTTGGGCTATAAAACAACCATCATCATAATAAGTGCTTAATATAACTAAATCATAAAGTATTAACACAGTGTTGACACAGCACTTCTTTCCAAAAGCAAAATATAAACTCTGCCAATGCACTTGTTTATATATTTATATATTTACATACAAACACATTTATTAGTGCTATATTGACCACAATAATAAGTTGTTGTTGGGGGAGGTTTGCACCGATGCAATGGATTTTGAAAGTCAGATAAGGGTTTTATAACTTCCTAAGACTTTGATACTTTAACCTTTTTTTTGGCTGCCAATAAGGTAGATAATGCATTACAACACTTTTTGGCAGCCAAAAGGTTAACAATTTGTTCCTGCAGATTTACGCCAAACTAGAAAAGATTTCAGCATTTTTTTTTTTTAAACGGATAAACACTTTCTGATTAATGGCGCTGTCAGACTAGGGTTGGCATTCTGTCCTTTCCTTCAATGTCTGATACTCAGCACACCGGTATCTATGTTTTGCAGTGTTTTGCCTATTTAATGGAGGTTTGACAGATTTAATTAACTTTAAGAGAGTTGGAGTCTAATCTCATCATTAATGATACCTTGTGTGTCGTCCTATATCATTCATTTAGAGCGTGACTGGTAGCACAAACATATAATCAAGTTTCACATATTAGTATTTGTAACCTGCACTTAGCACTTTTATTTCCTAAGGCCTATCATTTTTACAGACTGGTATGTAACAGAATAGTCCACAGTAGTTTTTAAAGGGACATTTTATTGCATATTGGCATGTTCTAATTCATTAGAACAACATTTTCTTGCATTAAAGGGACATAATATCCATATGTTAAATCACTTGAAAGTGATGCAGCAAAACTGAAAAAAAGCTGCCAAGAAAATATAACCTAAACATCTATTTTAAAAAAGATATTTTACCTCAAAATTTCTATAGCTCACAATTGTAAGTGCTATGTGAACAGTTATCCTTTTGCTACTGTCAGCATGTTAAAAAAACAACAGCCAATCAGTTTTATCAGTGCTGATGTCACACTTTACTTTAGTGTGATCTCATTAGCTTTCACTGAACTCTCGCAAGATTTCATAGTAAACTTCCTTAAACTACAAAAGGGAAATAACATAACTGTGCTACAAATGCTAGATACACGCTCCCTTACAAGTCCTGGGACTAGCATCTTGATTGGCTGCTTAGAATCTCTTTACTGAGGACATTTTCAGGTAAATATCTTCCATTTTTACATAGAGATATTAAAGGGACATTAAACCCCAAAAATGTCTTTCATGGTTTAGAAAGAGCATGCATTTTTAAACAACTTTCTAATTAACTTCTATTATCTAACTTGCTTCATTCTCTTGATATCCTTTGCTGAAAAGCATATCTAGATAGGCTCAGTAGCTGCTGATTGGTTGCTGCACATAGATGCTTTGTGTGATTAGCTCACCAATGTGCATTTCTATTTATTCAACAAAGGATATCTAAAGAATGAAGCAAATTAGATAATAGAAGTAAATTTGAATGTTGTTTACAATTGCATCCTCTATCTGAATCACGAATGAAAATGTTTGGGTTTAATGTCTCTTTAAGGTAATATTTTCTACTCAGCTTTTTACAGTTATGCCATATCACTTTCAAGTGATTTACCCTTTGGGTATGATGTCCCTTTAATGATCCTAGGTAATTATAGACAGGTTTCTCTAAAGTTCTCTCCGCAGGTAAGAGTCTCTATAAAGATTGACAAACTCCATAGGGCCCATAAACTTTTAGGGGCCCTTAAAAATCTAAAGAAAATAAAAGGAACATTTGGGGTTGAAGAAAATGTTTTCATTTTCTTACATAAAAAATAAAATAAATCATGTGGTCATTTTGTTGTGGCTCGTGCAAACAGAAGCAATGGATTATTCTCTTAAGCAGTTTGGGGCCTTTGCCATTGGTAAAGTCACAGTAAAGTCAAAACAAATCAATAGAGTACAGCATAATACTTTAAACAACTTTCAGCTTTACTTCTATTATTAGTATTGCTTAGTTCTCTTAGCATCCTTTGTTAAAGAGTAATCCTATGTGAGGTCAGGAGAGTGCAGCTCTTAAACCACCTGGCAGCAGTGCTTGCAACATCCTTTATACCAATGTTATACATAGTTACACACACTGATGCCATAGACTACTAAAGACACGTGCAGAAGCCTATCTAAGTTCAGTCTTCAATAAAGGATATCAAGAGAATGAATCAAATTTGATAATAAAAGTACATTTGAAAGTTATTTAAATTTGCATGCTCTTTCTGAATCATGACAGTTTAATTTGGATTCTCAGATATGATTTAATGCTAGAACGTATTGATAGCGATTGACCCTAATAGTGAGAATGAGCTGTCAGAAGTGCCCTCACTTTTCACATTGGTATGGTCTACAAAAGCCACAGTGCTAACCTTCTCCATATGATTTATTAAAGGAAATGTGTACCTTACTGCGTATGTCACTAAGGGGTTAAACATACATTTACATATGCAAAGGAGAAACAAATACAATTAAAATCACAATCAAAATAAGCATGAATAATTGTATTAAAGTTGTGCATGAATATTTGAAAAATATTAGGCATGACAGATTTTTGTAAACATACAGTTAACAGAAACGCATGTTTTAATCTAGTCTGTTATTTCATAACATTATCTATTCTAGTGCTAGACGGTGACAGATAAATATAGAATTCCTTCTATAGTTTCTGAACTTCTATTTCATAGTAAAACATCTGAATGCTTTTATTACAGCAGAAATATCTTACTAAGGGTTTAACAATGAAGAGACATAATCAAAAAAGGAGATCTGACACTGGGATGGAAGATAATTATTGACTATGGGCTTTGAGCAAGAGAAATAATACATTTCACATTGTATAATAGAGTTTCAAGTGTTTATTGATGGTAAAAAAGCACAAAATATTCTCAGAACCTCACAGGAAAATGTATAGTCCTGGTCAGCTATAAGTGCTAAAGTCTTGTGAGATAAAGAAAGCAAGGCCTGTTTTCATTGATGTGCCCGTGCGCTATTATGCATATTTTTCAACAACTTTGTGATTTAGCACAAAGTGTGTAAATAGGTTCTTGCACAATGTAACATCTGTATGGCTGCAGTAAATCCAACCAAATGTATTTTGTTCTTAATACTTCATAAATAAGCATGGCCAAGGGAAAGGCACTGAGGGTTTGTCCGGATTGACAGCTGCAGCAATATTAGCAGGCGTTCAGCTTGTATATTTAACATGGTATAAATTAGATTACAGAGAGCAGTATTACCTGTTAGACAAGTTACACAAACTCCTAAATATTGCCCAGAAATTACCCAATTAAAATGGATTGCTTAGAGAATATTTAATACGGCTGATATAACATGGCTAACTAACTTAGATTCAACTTTTAGTATATTTTACATGCACACCTTTAGGAAGATACACAAAAAGTAAATTGATCAATCAGGAAAAAATAATGGTTCAGTAGCTTGTTCTTAAATAAGTCGCCACATAGGAGCAGCCCCTTTTAACCCTGTAACTGCAGCTCGCTGATGAGGTACAGAGAGGCCACAATGTATATCTAGGGTTTGTTGCCTTGTTCGGAGGAGAATTGAGAGTTATTTCTTGGCTGGGCTGTCTTTTGGCAGACTTAGATTGATTTGCTACAGGATCTTTCTCCTTTTAAAAGGAATATTGAGCTAAAATAGGGGGTACTCCGAGTATCACTGGCTTTGTGGACAAGCAGTTTGTGCAGCTTGTGTTATGCCTCGGTTGAGGGTGTTTTTATTTGCTTTTTTGTGTAGCAATTTGCCTATCTGAACTAAGTTGTATCAGGTGCTCATCACTTCACTATAGCTAAATCATAGATACTTTTCTTTTTTTCATCCAAATCGAATATTTAAGACTTTTCTATTAGCATGTATTATATACATCAAAGGCAGTCTATATAACCCTTCATAAAAAGTTTCCATTAGACAGATTTAAAGAACTCTGGCTGTCTCGCCACCTGCTGTGTTTATTTTAACCTGTTACTTGCCATTCACAGAAGAAATATATTAAAAGTATTCACTAATATCTTTGTGTCTGAGAAACATATACACCTCTGATATGTGCATCCATAATATTAATAATCAGGGTTTCCCTATTAAGGTGAGTAAGAAATATTTGAAAACTCTTCTGGAATATTTATTAAAAATACATAATGTTGACAGCTTTTGTCTATTTTAAAACTTTGGAGTTTTTCAGTTAATGAATGTTACAATCGAAAATGAAATGTAACATTTGAACATTCAAATCTTAACATTTTATTGTGGATACTCATAAACTTTAATGTCAGTTTATTGGAGTCAACTTTTAAATTTAATCAAATGTTACATTTACATAGAAAGAGAGGGAGGAGAGAGAGAGAAGAGAGAGAAAAGAGAGTGAGAGAGAAGAGAGAGACAAGAGGGAAAGAGAGAGGAGAGAGAAAGAGAGAGAGGGGAGAGGAGAGATAGAGATAGAGAGAGAGATAAGAGAGTGAGAGAGAAGAGAGTGACGAGAGAGAGAAAATAGACAAAAAAGAAAGAGAAGGAAGAAAGAGAAGAGAGAGAGAGAAATAAGAGAGAGAGAGAAGAGAGAGAGAGAAGATAGAGAATAGAGAAAGAAGATAGAGATAAGAGAGAGAGAGAGATAAGAGAGTGAGAGAGAAGAGAGTGACAGAGAGAGAGAAAATAGACAAAAAAGAAAGAGAAGGAAGAAAGAGAAGAGAGAGAGAGAGAAATAAGAGAGAGAGAGAAGAGAGAGAGAGAGAAGATAGAGAATAGAGAAAGAAGATAGAGATAAGAGAGAGAGAGAGATAAGGGAGTGAGAGAGAAGAGAGAGACAAGAGGGAAAGAGAGAGGAGAGAGAAGAGAGAAAGAGAGAGAGGGGAGAGATAGAGATAGAGAGAGAGAGAGAGATAAGAGAGTGAGAGAGAAGAGAGTGACAGAGAGAGAAAATAGACAAAAAAGAAAGAGAAGGAAGAAAGAGAAGAGAGAGAGAGAAATAAGAGAGAGAGAGAAGAGAGAGAGAGAAGATAGAGAATAGAGAAAGAAGATAGAGATAAGAGAGAGAGAGAGAGAGAGGGGGGAGAGAGAGAGAGGAATGTGATCAAGAGGAAGATGGATGGTCACAAGTTATTGGACAAATCTGAGCTGCTTGAATTTTTGAGACAGGAGGGGCATAAAGTCAAACAACAACATTGTGAAAGATTGGCGGAGAGCATGCCAAGACGTATGAAAGCTGTGGTTGAAAAGTTCCCCTGTAGCTTTATCCTTATCTATAGCGTACTGGAGAGCAGTAATAACCCGCTCCTCTTCTTCACAGTGCTGCAGGTTTGCACTTATCGGAGGCTTAGTTTTGTGATTCCCAGGGCCTGCACTAAAGGACAAGGTCCCAGGCCTTGGGAGCCTCCGCAATAAGCCTCCTATTAGTGCGACAGGGGCTCTGTGAAGAAGACCAGTTAGAGCGGCTCTCCAGCGAGCAATAGGTAAATATTTTAACCATTTAATGGAAATTAATGAATAATGATGAATTTAGTTAGTATTTATTCATTTTCTTTCATATCCAGGCTGCATTCATTTGGATATTTATTTTGGGGAAATTAAACAAATACATATCTAGTAATTACTGCCATTGTGCACACTTCTGCCTACTATCTATTTAAATATGGGTGCACTAGGCATGTGCAGTACCTATACATATATCCTTAGGTAGTTTAACAATTGTTTTACAATTGTTATATCAGCTGCAGAGAGTAAAATATATGAGACATTTCTTATTTAGGTTTATTTTTTTATATATGAAATAGCTGTTTTAGTTCTTTAAAACCACCACCCACTAAAATAGGTTATTCCTCCATGGAAATCAGATCTGCTTATTTTATCACGTTCTGTTCACACATATGCTTCTTTATATTATCTCTGTCTGTATTCCAAAGCCCAATATTTAGAGAGAAAAAATTAACATTTTATTGCTTATATCTCCTACCTCCCACAAATAGTGTAATTTTTACTCCTGTCCATTTTTATAAAACTTCCCTATAGCCAATACTTAAGTACATAAACATTCAGAATAGGTAGAGATACCACAGACAAAATCATCTATTTCAAATGCCAATATAAAGGTAAATTAGCTGTTTTAAACAATGTAATATACTCCAGCAGGTAAAATGGATTATTGGGAACAAATTAATGGGGAAACTCAAATTAGAAAACTGTCATTGTTACACTAATTATGCAATAACCTGAAGATATTTTTTTCTCTTTCTAATGCAAGGTCACAAACACCTTTAAGATGTACAGGGGACAGGGTTGACAGATTTTCTATTTCCTTACTAAAGTAATGTACAAGTAGTACATTTAACCACTAACTAATAAGCCGTATGACAAGCCTTTCTATGCAGTGTTGAAGCCTTCTCTTGCAATCAAGTGGTTAAAAGCCATTAAACAAATAGATGTCCCCACAAACTTGTGCTATTTTGGAACATTAGCCTAACGTTTTGAGTGTACTACCTGAAAATTTTCATAGTCCTAATGCAGCTAGTCACTAATTGTCAGGCAGAAATAATCACAGCTACTTGTCATTGGTCTGACTGAAATAAAAGCATTGCGAAGCACTCAGTGCTAATAGAAATTCAGAAATGTAAATTTCAATAAGTGCTGTGGGTAATTACCACTAATTGGCTGACAAGCATTAGGAGCCAGTCGGACTTGTGTAAGTCTGGACAGGATTATGCATAGCTGTCCAATTTTTTCTGATTAGTTAAGAGATTATTACACAAATATCTGCATCCTGAGAAATCAAGCGCCTACCCTCATTCACTGTAACGGAAGAGGACAAACGCTAAATATATCCAGTTGTTTACAACCATTTTATAGTGTTATTGACTCATATCCAGATATTACTGAAACATGAGTTAAATACGCTTTTGAATAAGGGCCAAATGTCATTTGCCTTAGGATGCATTTCAAAATAAGTAGAAATCTTTTTCTTTGGCATACGGTTTTTATCCTGAATTAAATTATAGTTTTTTTTCTTTTTTTTCTTTTAGGGATTTGTTGTGCCTATAAATCATTTTATCTTAAGTGCTACATGTACTGTAATGACAGGAAGGTACCAAAAAAAAGGAACACACACAAAATATTAACCCTTTATTACCTGTCATTTCCAATACATTCTAATCAAAAATATAATTATTATCCTGATACTGACAGATGATCTTGATGATTATTAATACATTGTTATTATTATTATTATTATTATTATTATTATTATCTTAAATAAAAGGGACATTCCAGCCAAAATTGGAATTCACATGGATGCATTTCAGTTTTGAATAGAAGGATTTTTGTAATATACATCTAATAGCAAAAATGCTTCTAATAAAAGCTGTAGCTGTTTCAAAAGTGTATTTAAGTATGCACCGTGCACCAGCATTTTAAACATGACTCTTGCTCAGATAACCTAAGGTGACTGTACCATCTAGTATTTAAATTTGTTAATTGCTGACATGATACAAGCCCCACTGGCGCTCTGAGCTGCTGCAGTATTTATAATGCTGGTGCACTGATAATATCTAGCTATGCTTCACATGCACGTGCAGATACAAATGCTAACACTAAAACAGTGATAACTTTTGCTAGAAGCATTTTTACCAATACTACAGGTATATTTCAAATACAGTGTATGTTTCTATTCAAAGATGTAATTCATCTATGTGCAGTTACATTTTGACTGGAATGTCACTTTATTCTAATTTTTAAGGTAAAAAAGCAGAAAGTTAAAGAATGATGAGGAGGATAGTGATTAATTATATTGTTGTTATTGTAGTTGCACTGATGATGATGATGATGATTATTATTATTATTATTATTATTATTATTATATAACACTCAAGTAATTTGAGTATAAACGCTGACTTCCTGTTAGTTTCAATATAACTTTTTTTAATGTATAAAATATTTAACATCTTCAAATTGTGTGCTTGTATACCTATGTTTTTTATTATTTATTTACTGTCATTTAACAATAATGATTTTTATTAAATGTAACACTTGAGACGTTACAATCTGAAATAAATAAAAATAGATTGGTATACCAAGTAAAAGAGTGATAATACTGGGTTAAGATGAATCCTAAGTACTGTGTATTACTTTATTGTTGTTGTTTTTGTTTTTTTCTCATTGCAAATATGCACAGAGGATTATAAAGATGTGCAAAAAAAAGAATAGAATAATAATAAATATATTATTTTATTAGTTTAAATATTAAACCCAGGTGTTTTTTGGCTTTATTGTTTTTGTGGGGTTCTTATCCAATGCAAGTACTGTCATTTTATTTACTTAAAGGAACACACTACTAATTTTCTTAAAAATATAGCATTTATTATTAAAGGGACAGTCTAATAAACATTAAACTCTCATGATTCAGATAGGGCATTACATTTTAAACAACTTTCCATTTTACTTTTATCATCAAATTTGCTTTGTTCTCTTGTATTCTTTGTTTAAAGTTAAATCTAGGTAGGTTTATATGCTAATTTTAAAGCCCATTAAGGCCTCCTTATATCAGTACAGATTGACAGTTTTTCACAGCTAGACAGTGCTAGTTCATATGTGTCATATAGGTAACATTGTGCTCACTCAACACTGATGGGCTAAAATGCAAGTTTGTCAAAAGCACTGAGATAAGGGCAGTCTGCAGAGGTTTAGATACAAGGTAGTCACAGAGGTAAAAATAATATTAATATAACTGTGTTGGTTATGCAAAACTGAGGAATATATATATAAATATATTAAATGTGTGTAAGTATATGTGGATTGGTATATGAATGTGTGTGTATGTGTGTGTGTGTATGTGTGTGTGTATGTATGTGTGTGTGTGTGTATGTGTGTGTATGTATGTGTGTGTATGTGCATGTATGTGTGTGTGTGTATGTGTATGTATGTTTGTGTGTGTATGTATGTGTGTATGTATGTGTGTGTGTGTGTGTATGTGTGTATGTATGTGTGTGTATGTGCATGTATGTGTGTGTGTGTATGTGTGTGTTTGTGTGTGTATGTGTGTAATAATTGTTTTAAGCATTTTGTTATACTTTCTAGCCCTCACGCTCGTGCACAAAACATATCTCATAACTTGTCATATAAGTGATGTTTAGCATCCCGTGTTATCTATGGAAAGTATAGGGCATGCTAAAGAGATGTCAGCAGCGCTAATTATTCTCTGGTAATTCTGTTTTACCATTCCCTTGTACAGTATTAACAAATTGTGCGGTATTCTAAGTGTGTCCTTCAATATTGATAGCACTTTGCACTTTTAATAGCGTGACACTTTTAATCTAAGCCATAGTCAGATAAGCACCACTCATGCTAAAATATACCTGAATAAAATTCTTTAAGGAACCGTACAGTACTGATGAGACTTCTAAGATAACCTAACCAGTGTGTGTGTGTGTGTGGGGGGGGGGCTGTAGATCATCAGCCCCTAAGTCAAATTTAGTTATTGTAAAATCACCAGAAGTGTAAATAAAATGATATTTGTTATACATTTCTAATGCATTGTATTGGTATGAAATGTAAAAGTCACATGAAAGGCTGCATTCTGCAGTCTGCACAACTAGAGGTGTTCAAGGGAAGTGTCCAAGGTCCTGAAGTGCTTGAAAATGAAGCAAAAGTAATTTTTTATGTCCACAAAAGCAAACTCAGTCAGTAGTTCCGCTTTCTGGGTAACAATATGCAAATGATGTTGCAGCACATAATACTTTGTTTGAATTCTCATTAAACATTTATTTGTTTTATGTTAGCATGAAGCTTTTATCGCAGTGGTGTTTCAAACTTTAGGTAATACGTTTATGTAAGATGGATTGTTATTCATAATATTTGTGTGGAACAGAGAAAAAAATAATGTATACTTACGGCTAGATTTAGAGTTTTGTCGGTAACCACCCGCGTAGCTAACGCTGGCTTTTTTCTGGCCGCACCTTTAAAATAACTCTGGTATTGAGAGTCCACACAATGGCTGCGTTAGGCTCCAAAAAAGGAGCGTATAGCATATTTAACGCAACTGCAACTCTCGATACCAGAGTTGCTTACGGACGCGGCCAGCCTAAAAAACGTGCTCGTGCACGATTCCCCCATAGGAAACAATGGGGCTGTTTGAGCTGAAAAAAAAACCTAACACCTGCAAAAAAGCTGCGTTCAGCTCCTAACGCAGCCCCATTGTTTGCTATGGGGAAACACTTCCTACGTCTGCACCTAACACTCTAACATGTACCCCGACTCTAAACACCCCTAACCTTACACTTAATAACCCCTATTCTGCCGCCCCCGCTATCGCTGACCCCTGTATATTATTTTTAACCCCTAATCTGCCGCTCCGTAAACCGCTGCTACTTACATTATCCCTATGTACCCCTAATCTGCTGCCCCTAACACCGCCGACCCCTATATTATATTTATTAACCCCTAATCTGCCCACCACAACGTCGCCTCCACCTGCCTACACTTATTAACCCCTAATCTGCCGACCGGACCTGAGCGCTACTATAATAAAGTTATTAACCCCTAATCCGCCTCACTAACCCTATAATAAATAGTATTAACCCCTAATCTGCCCTCCCTAACATCGCCGACACCTAACTTCAATTATTAACCCCTAATCTGCCGACTGGAGCTCACCGCTATTCTAATAAATGTATTAACCCCTAAAGCTAAGTCTAACCCTAACACTAACACCCCCCCTAAATTAAATATAATTTTAATCTAACTAAATTAATTAACTCTTATTAAATAAATTATTCCTATTTAAAGATAAATACTTACCTGTAAAATAAATCCTAATATAGCTACAATATAAATTATAATTATAGCTATTTTAGGATTAATATTTATTTTACAGGTAACTTTGTAATTATTTTAACCAGGTACATTAGCTATTAAATAGTTAAGAACTATTTAATAGCTAAAATAGTTAAAATAATTAAAAATTTACCTGTAAAATAAATCCTAACCTAAGTTACAATTAAACCTAACACTACACTATCAATAAATTAATTAAATAAAATACCTATAATTTTCTACAATTAAACCTAACACTACACTATCAATAAATAAATTAAATACAATTCCTACAAATAAATACAATGAAATAAACTAACTAAAGTACAAAAAATAAAAAAGAAATAAGTTACAAAAATTAAAAAAATATTTACAAACATTAGAAATATATTACAACAATTTTAAACTAATTACACCTACTCTAAGCCCCTAATAAAATAACAAAGCCCCCCAAAATAAAAAAAGCCCTACCCTATTCTAAATTACTAAAGTTCAAAGCTCTTTTACCTTACCAGCCCTGAACAGGGCCCTTTGCGGGGCATGCCCCAAGAAGTTCAGCTCTTTTGCCTGTAAAAAAAAACATATAATACCCCCCCCCAACATTACAACCCACCACCCACATACCCCTAATCTAACCCAAACCCCCCTTAAATAAACCTAACACTAAGCCCCTGAAGATCTCCCTACCTTGAGTCGTCTTCACCCAGCCGAGCCAAATTCTTCATCCAAGCGGAGCAAGAAGAGGTCCTCCATCCGGTAGAAGTCTTCATCCAAGCGGGGCAGAAGAGGTCTTCCATCCGAATGAAGTCTTCATCCAAGAGGCATCTTCTATCGTCATCCATCTGGAGCGGAGCGGCAGCATCCTGAAGACCTCCGACGCGGAACATCCATCCTGGCCGACGACTGAACGACGAATGACGGTTCCTTTAAATGACGTCATCCAAGATGGCGTCCCTCGAATTCCAATTGGCTGATAGGATTCTATCAGCCAATCAGAATTAAGGTAGGAAAAATCTGATTCGCTGATTGAATCAGCCAATCAGATTGAGCTCGCATTCTATTGGCTGATCGGAACAGCCAATAGAATGCGAGCTCAATCTGATTGGCTGATTGGATCAGCCAATCGGATTGAACTTGATTCTGATTGGCTGATTCCATCAGCCAATCAGAATATTCCTACCTTAATTCCGATTGGCTGATAGAATCCTATCAGCCAATCGGATTTCGAGGGACGCCATCTTGGATGACGTCATTTAAAGGAATCGTCATTCGTCATTCAGTCGTCGGCCATGATGGATGTTCCGGGTCGGAGGTCTTCAGGATGCTGCCGCTCCACTCCGGATGGATGATGATAGAAGATGCCTCTTGGATGAAGACTTCAATCGGATGGAAGACCTCTTCTGCCCCGCTTGGATGAAGACTTCTACCGGATGGAGGACCTCTTTTTGCTCCGCTTGGATGAAGAATTTGGCTCGGCTGGGTGAAGACGACTCAAGGTAGGGAGATCTTCAGGGGCTTAGTGTTAGGTTTATTTAAGGGGGGTTTGGGTTAGATTAGGGGTATGTGGGTGGTGGTTGTAATGTTGGGGGGGGTATTGTATGTTTTTTTTTACAGTCAAAAGAGCTGAACTTCTTGGGGCATGCCCCTCAAAGGGCCCTGTTCAGGGCTGGTAAGGTAAAAGAGCTTTGAACTTTAGTAATTTAGAATGGGGTAGGGCATTTTTTTATTTTGGGGGGCTTTGTAATTTTATTGGGGGCTTAGAGTAGGTGTAATTAGTTTAAAATTGTTGTAATATATTTCTAATGTTTGTAAATATTTTTTTATTTTTTGTAACTTATTTCTTTTTTATTTTTTGTACTTTAGTTAGTTTATTTCATTGTATTTCATTTGTAGGAATTGTATTTAATTTATTTATTGATAGTGTAGTGTTAGGTTTAATTGTAGATAATTATAGGTATTTTATTAATTAATTTATTGATAGTGTAGTGTTAGGTTTAATTGTAACTTAGGTTAGGATTTATTTTACAGGTAAATTTGCAATTATTTTAACTGTTTTAGCTATTAAATAGTTCTTAACTATTTAATAGCTATTGTACCTGGTTAAAATAATTACAAAGTTACCTGTAAAATAAATATTAATCCTAAAATAGCTATAATATAATTATAATTTATATTGTAGCTATATTAGGGTTTATTTTACAGGTAAGTATTTAACTTTAAATAGGAATAATTTATTTAATAAGAGTTAATTAATTTCGTTAGATTAAAATTTATATTTCATTTAGGTGGGTGTTAGTGTTAGGGTTAGACTTAACTTTAGGGGTTAATACATTTATTAGAATAGCGGTGAGCTCCAGTCGGCAGATTAGGGGTTAATAATTGAAGTAGGTGTCGGCGATGTTAGGGAGGGCAGATTAGGGGTTAATACTATTTATTATAGGGTTAGTGAGGCGGATTAGGGGTTAATAACTTTATTATAGTAGCGCTCAGGTCCGCTCAGCAGATTAGGGGTTAATAAGTGTAGGCAGGTGGAGGCGACGTTGAGGGGGGCAGATTAAGGGTTAATAAATATAATATAGGGGTCGGCGGTGTTAGGGGCAGCAGATTAGGGGTACATAGCTATAATGTAGGTGGCGGCTCTTTGCGGTCGGCAGATTAGGGGTTAATTATTGTAGGTAGCTGGCTGCGACGTTGTGGGGGGCAGGTTAGGGGTTAATAAATATAATATAGGGGTCGGCGGTGTTAGGGGCAGCAGATTAGGGTTACATAAGGATAACGTAGGTGGCGGTCGGCAGATTAGGGGTTTAAATTTTTTTATCGAGTGGCGGCGATGTGGGGGGGGCCTCGGTTTTAGGGGTACATAGGTAGTTTATGGGTGTTAGTGTACTTTAGAGTACAGTAGTTAAGAGCTTTATGAACCGGCGTTAGCCCAGAAAGCTCTTAACTACTGACTTTTTTCTGCGGCTGGAGTTTTGTCGTTAGATTTCTAATGCTCACTTCAGACACGACTCTAAATACCGGAGTTAGAAAGATCCCATTGAAAAGATAGGATACGCAAATGACATAAGGGGATCTGTGGTATGGAAAAGTTGCGGCTGAAAAGTGAGCGTTAGACCCTTTTTTTAATGACTCCAAATACCGGCGGTAGCCTAAAACCAGCGTTAGGAGCCTCTAACGCTGGTTTTCACGGCTACCGCCAAACTCCAAATCTAGGCCTTATTTTGTTAGAAGGATGATGTTAAATCATCAACTGTCTAAAAAGCAAAACAAACAGATTCCATTTTAAACACATTTAAGATATCCTTGCTGTGATAGTAAAATAAGATGTTGTGAATATCATTTACTTGATTCTTTCCCAGAATCATTTCTTACAGTATTGGAACTGTTTTGTTGAATGATCCTGAAGAAAATATCCTAAGGTGTCTGTAGCCTATGGATTTGTAAGGCTACAAATCCATTTACAGTGGTGTGTCCCATGGGTGTAGCTGAAATTTCTCCTCCAGGTCTGGTGTAGTCTCTAAATATTTTCATGCAGACTGAAAAGTGATTATATTATATCTAAATGCATAAAATGACTCATAGAAAAACACCTGCATATGAAATTGTAGGTGATTTTAAGATACTATACTCTTTGTTCTCCCCATTGAAGTTTCCCTTCCCAGAGAGCTTCATTACGTTCTATAGACATCTTGTAATTTGTAGGGACAGCTCGTCAATGTCTAGCCCAGCTTGATCTCTGTGTCCTTTAATTAAAGGCGTTTATTTACATTTGCCAACGCTATAACAAGTAAAACACACGTGGCACATCTAGTACTTGCAGATATTTGAAATGTGTTTTGCTTTTAAAAGGCACTTTATTTTTTCATTCCTAGTTTGAATTTTCACATTATTGTTACACATTTATTATAATTAGCATAGAGGATTAAAGTATTAAAGGGACGTGAAACCCCAAACTTTCTTTTCATGATACAGATAGAGAATACAATTTAAAAACGTTCCCAATTTACTTCTATTATCAAATTTGCTTTGTTCTCAAGTTATTCTTTATAGAAGAGGTATCTAGATGTGTAGTGTGCACATTTATGGAGCACTACATGACAGGAAATAGTGCTACTATTTAGTGCTCTTGCTAATGTATAACTGTTCAAAACCACTGCCATATAGTACTGCAGGCATGTGCACACTCCTGATCTTACCTTCCTGCTTTTCAACAAAGGATAACAAGAAAACTTTAATAATAGAAGTACATTGGAAGGTTGTTTAAATTTGTATGTCATATCTGAATCATGAATAAAACATTATGGGTTTTATGTCCCTTTAAGGCACAAAGGGCTAGATTATAATTTGAGTGTAATTGTTTTTGCGCAGTGCTTTATTTTGCACTTTGTTGTGTTTAATCAAAATATGGTATTACAAGTTCCTCAGTTAAAATCTATGTCTGTCTGTCATCTGTTTATCTATCTATCTATCTGTCTATCAAATATCTGTCCGTCTGTCTGTCATCTGTTTTATCTATCTGTCCTATCAAATATCTGTCCGTCTGTCTGTCATCTGTTTATCTATCTATCTGTCTATCAAATATCTGTCCGTCTGTCTGTATGAATGTCTGTCTGTTGGTTGGTTGGTCGGTCAATCAATCAGCCGCTCTGTCTATCAATCTATCTATTTATCTATTAGCACAAAGTAACACACATAGATGGGGAAAAGTTACTCAAATCCTTGGTTGTATAGTACATGTGTAATTAGAAATCTTGTTTTTCAAAGTAAAGACTTAAAATAGCTGTTGTTTTTATCATTAGTATTTATTTTGAGAGCAAACAAATGACAATTAGATGTAATTTACTTCAGTGTGTTTATTATCAAAGGCATATAGCTCTAAAACAATAGTATTCAAATAAGTCTCTGTATAAAAAGAAATATTTCATTTTAAAAATATATAAGTAGTGAATGAATAAACAAATAGGGCCCATGTATTAAAATGCGGGTGGAAAAGGTTCCTGCATGTACGATTGCAAAGATTTTCCTTGTGCAATGCTGCCCCTGCTCTGCTCAATAACAGGACTGCCGATCACACACAAATGACCATTTCTTCTTAATTGTATAAAGCAGGTTCTCTTTATCAAGCCTAAATCGTAATGGCTCAAAACTATCACCCACTGCTTAGTAGATTTAGCCCATGAGCCTAGATTACAAGTGGAGAAGTATTGTGGACAAGCTTTCTAGCTTAAATTGGGCTAGAAAGTAAAATTGATGCCATAAGTATACTGCAAGCATCTGTGCACCCGTATTACAAGTTAAAAGTAGTTATTTTTGATCAAGCACAAATATTGTTCAATTGCTGGTTACCATAGTAACAATTAAACCATGTTTCATATTGAGAAGTTACCATAATGCCTACCAGTTTCATAGAAAACAAATGAAAATCACTAATAATTAGGGCCATTCAGTAGGATATTCCTTACAATACAGGTGTTTACATCAATACCTTACTGTATGAAAAAAACACTAGCAGTTTACATGTGTAAAATAAACCTTTTTACTTCTAAAACAATAGGTGCAACTTATAAATGAAGAACTGGGGCATTATGGATACACATTGCATGTGTATAGGATGTGTTATTTTATATACATTAATTATACTGTAAAATTGATTATTATACATTTTTTTTCAAACTTTGTTTATTCTCCTGGAATTCATTCTTCTCAATGAGAACAGAAGAATTAATGAATCAGCTAGTTAGTTTCAATGGTAGAAATACCGTAATTTACAAAACACGCTTTACAGTACAAGAAAGATTTAAAAGCCCACAACTGTAAACAGGAAATGTTGCAGCCATTTTTTGAGATATTAGTGTCCTATGAATCTTAATTCTAGAGCATAACCTCTCAAGATTCATAACCTCAAAATTTTTACCGTGGACCACTTCACGCTGCAAAGTGCTGTAATGTCAAAATACCGTCTATTACCACATATTTACCTTTTTTTAAAAACTCATACAATGTTCTAGAAAGTGAACAAATACCCCTTCACAAAGATATGACATCCTTATAGAGAAAAATCAAGTTTTGAATAATGAGGAATAATGTAAATTAAAACCACATTAATGCAAATATGAAATACTTACAGGCAGTTGTTTGAAGACATTTGCACAACGGCTTACCCCATATTGGGTTTCTAATTTGTGTTTCTATTGGTTCCTGTGTGCCAATTAATATATAGTTAAATATTAAAAAGTCAGGAAACAACTAATAGGAAAGAACCATAAAACAGAAACATAGCCTTAATATATCTAAACCATTGCAAATTAAAGAAAATCATAAATGACATCAGTGTGTTTTGTCTATGCACAAGAGCAATGTTCCTTTATAAAAAAAAATGAAATGCTTTAAGTACCGAAGAGGCCAATTTTGTGGTTTATGAAGACTTGTATGAGCAGTCACAATGACTTATTATCACCTGAGTACGGTGGGATAACCATGAACTTGTAATACAAACCTTGCTCTTGTCATTTAAAGTATAGGGAGCGTAATATTACTTGTTGGCTCTCTAGAGTGAACTTGAAACATTTGTTAACACCAAACTTGTAATATTGGGTTCCAGGAAGGAAAAATATTACGACCTTGCTGATGTGTGGGTGCTACATGCAAGAGAAATTACACTACACTACTAATCTAGGCCATAGACTAAAAAGATTTTCTTTGTTATATAACCCCTTGGCAGCTACAAAGATGTGCAACACATTTCAAAGCAAATCAATGAATTGCATTGCTTTTTAACCTCATCCTTTTTGTCAGTGCTGCTGTATGGAACTTTACCCCATTGAACTCTTCCTATGGTGTCTAAAGAACTAATGTATGATACTCATTGTCGTGACTTGTATTTCAGTGGAGAGACATAGCAGTTTTGGGGCTTTTCCACAATAGTCAGCAATTTCTATCAATTAAGTACAAGCAGAGAAAAGCTTGCTGCTCAGGCTGAACGACGAATGTGGGATATATATGTTCAATAAAATTCTTCACTGAACTGTTAAATTAATAGTAGAAAGTTCGTAATAATTTAATTAATATAACAGTAGTGCTGATCAGAGTACTAATTAATTATATCAGTGAACTAATTACTGCAAGGCTTTAAAAGTGTAAACATCCAATAGTTTACAGGTCAGATGACAGATATATATATATACAGGGAGTGCAGAATATTAGGCAAGTTTGTATTTTTGAGGATTAATTTTATTATTGAACAACAACCATGTCTCAATGAACCCAAAAAACTCATTAATAACAAAGCTGAATAGGTTTTGAAGTAGATTTTTAGTTTGTTTTTAGTTATAGCTATTTTAGGGGGAATATCTGTGTGTGCAGGTGACTATTACTGTGCATAATTATTAGGCAACTTAACAAAAAACAAAATATACCCCATTTCAAATTATTTATTTTTACCAGTGAAACCATTATAACATCTCAACATTCACAAATATACATTTCTGACATTCAAAAACAAAACAAAAACAAATCAGTGACCAATTATAGCCACCTTTCTTTGCAAGGACACTCAAAAGCCTGCCATCCATGGATTATGTCAGTGTTTTGATCTGTTCACCCATCAACATTGCGTGCAGCAGCAAACCACAGCCTCCCAGACACTGTTCAGAGAGGTGTACTGTTTTCCCTCCTTGTAAATCTCACATTTGATGATGGACCACAGGTTCTCAATGGGGTTCAGATCAGGTGAACAAGGGAGGCCATGTCATTAGATTTTCTTCTTTTATACCCTTTTCTTGCCAGCCACGCTGTGGAGTACTTGGACTGCGTGTGATGGAGCATTGTCCTGCATGAAAATCATGTTTTTCTTGAAGGATGAAGACTTCTTCCTGTACCACTGCTTGAAGAAGGAGTCTTCCAGAAACTGGCAGTAGGACTGGAGTTGAGCTTGACTCCATCCTCAACCCGAAAAGGCCCCACAAGCTCCATCTTTGATGATACCAGCCCAAACCAGTACTCCACCTCCACCTTGCTGGCATCTGAGTCGGACTGGAGCTCTCTGCCCTTTACCAATCCAGCCACGGGGCCCATCCATCTGGCCCATCAAGACTCACTCTCATTTCATCAGTCCATAAAACCTTATAAAAATCAGTTTTGAGATATTTCTTGGCCCAGTCTTGATGTTTCAGCTTGTGTGTCTTGTTCAGTGGTGGTCGTCTTTCAGCCTTTCTTACCTTGGCCATGTCCTCTGAGTATTGCACACCTTGTACTTTTGGGCGACTCCAGTGATGTTGCAGCTCTGAAATATGGCCAAAATGGTGGCAAGTGGCATCTTGGCAGCTGCACGGTTGACTTTTCTCAGTTCTGGGCAGTTATTTTTGCGCCTTGGTTTTTCCACACGCTTCTTGCGACCCTGTTGACTATTTGAATGAAACGCTTGATTGTTGATGATCACTCTTCAGAAGCTTTGCAATTTTAAGAGTGCTGCATTCCTCTGCAAGATATCTCACTATTTTTGACTTTTTCTGAGCCTGTCAAGTCCCTTCTTTTGACCCAATTTGCCAAAGGAAAGAAGTTGCCTAATAATTATGCACATCTGATATAGGGTGTTGATGTCATTAGACCACACCCCTTCTCATGACAGAGATGCACATCACCTAATAAGCTTAATTGGTAGTAGGCTTTCAAGCCTATACAGCTTGGAGTAAGACAACATGCATAAAGAGGATGATTGTGGTCAAAATACTCATTTGCCTATAATTCTGCACACAGTGTATATATCATATAGTATATAGAGAGAGAGAGAGGAGAGAGAGAGAGATACAAGGGATATAAAAAGTCTACACACACTTCTGAAATTGCAGGTTTTTGAAATGGTAAAGACAGAATTAACAATAATGTAAATGTTAGACTTTTTTTTTCACCTGTAATGTGACTTTCATACAAATAAAAATCCAGAGAGAAAACAAATAGTTAATTATTTATTTATTATATATTAAAATAAAAAGTTTAAATAAAAATAATAAGTACTACAACACGATAGATAGATAGATAGATAGATAGATAGATAGATAGACAGACAGGGATAAAGATAGATAGAGAGGTGGGCATGTTATGTTCATTCCCATTATACTATAGCACCAATATTCAAAACATCACAGACCGATGAGAAACTGCCTGCTTTGGTTTGCCAGCTTTATAGTCTATCGTTCTGACGATATATATTCCAAAAAAGGGAGCTGAATCGCAAAGTGCCAACGAGTGGCAATGTGTTCTTCTGTAGGCTATAATAGGGATTGAGGCTTCAGCAAAAAGTCCCACCGACATCGCCACTCATCAGCACTATTAGCGGAGGGGGGACATATTTAAAGTCTTCCTACACAGCACAGACAGTGTGTTCACTGAAACAAAAAGAAGTTTCTTTGTAGGAAAAACATCAAATAACACATACCTAACCTAACTTTAACTAAACTAACACTATCTGGCCTCACACTGGAAAATCTTGCTATGAAAAGGTGGCTAGTCAAATATGGCTGAAACCCTGTACCTAACCTGCAGGTCAGCACTTTGAATATATCGCACTACTGGTGATGTTAGCCCATTAAAATGCAGGTTGCTTCTCTGGAACACCTAACTAACTCCCACAGAACTCCCTATCTCAACGTCATGTCAGCGACCCTATCCATAAAAAATGATGGCATCAGAGATTAAG
Source organism: Bombina bombina (assembly GCF_027579735.1). Classification (NCBI taxonomy): domain Eukaryota; kingdom Metazoa; phylum Chordata; class Amphibia; order Anura; family Bombinatoridae; genus Bombina; species Bombina bombina. The sequence continues at coordinate 252,459,066 of NC_069507.1, forward strand.
CTCTTTTGCTAACCCTAAACTAACCACCCCCAAAAAAAAACTAATGCTAAACCCCAAAGTTTCTACAGTCCAAAGCTCTGAATCCAGCTCCTAGGTGGGCAGCAGCTTCTCCGACCCATCTTCTTCCATCTTCCATTGGATGCTTCTTCTTTTCTTTTATCTCCTGTCTGATGTCCACTTCATGTTGGTCATTGCAGCAGCATTGAAGCTTAATAAATAAATAATTGAAGCGTAATAAATAAAAATATAATTTTTATAGGGGTGCCCTTGCATTCCCAGTGGCTGATTTTCAAATCCAAATTCAATTGAAAGCTTTTTCTATTGGCTGATTTGAATTATTTGGAAATAAGCTAATAGGAATGCAAACAACTGAAAGTCTGTAAAATTTGACAATAAACCTGATTTG